>NC_080640.1:9020845-9215845 GCF_027579445.1 Ammospiza nelsoni | reverse complement strand
CAGGAAAGGACCATGAGCAGAATTAAGGGACTGGAGCATCTTTCATGTGAGGAGGGGCTGAGAAAGCAAACAGTGTTCTGTGTGGGGAAGAGAAGGCTCTGGAGGACTTTATAAGTGTGTACAAATAGCTGATGGGCTGGAATGAAGAAGGGGAACCAGACTCCTCTCAGTAATATCCAGTGACAGGACAAGAGGAACAAATTATAACCTGTGAAAGTCCATCAGAACGTGATCATTTTTGTGGTCAAACAGTGAAATAGGTAGCTCAGAGTGACTGTCAACTCTTCATCTCAGAAGATACTCAAAATAAGTCTTGACTCTGGGTGACCCTAGGGCAGAGTGTTGGACAAGGTGATGTCAAGAAGTCCCTTCTGACCACAGCCATGCTGTGGTTCTGTGAGGTGGATGTGACAGCCCTTGAGTGTCTATTTTACTTTATTTATGTGGTGTCTTTTCACAATTGTGGATATGTAAGTTGCATACTGTAATGAAGCTGGTTGATTTTCACCTCTGGAATAAGTCACATTAATCAGCAAAAATACATATACTATTTTAACCTGCCCCTGTGATCATCTAGGGATTAATCTGACATCACATAACTAATTTTATGCAATTTCACATTACAATTCCTGAAACTTACCATGATAAATTAGAAGCTTTTTTCCTGTTTGCATCTCTAAATTGATAAGCCCTTTCATCTTATGTACAGTTGTTCATACAAGCTGAGATCTGTTGGAAGGTCTGACTTCCTTCTTTGAGCAGTGTCATTGATTCATGCCTTCAGTGGTGTCTGAACAGGATGCCACTTATGTCACCATCTCTAAGGCAGCCCAGCACTGTCAGGCTTTCATAGTTTCTCTGCTGTCATTTGTTGATGCTGAGGATGTTTAAATCTATGCAGAAACCTCCTGAAGGGCTACGCAAAGCCTTTTGTATCTGGCAGCCAGCTCTGCAGTACTCAAGGCCCACTGTAAGCAGAAGAACTTTAGAATAAACATTTGTAGGAGTATGTTGCAAATTTAACAGGTGTTTGAGAAGCTGATTTGGTACAACTGGGAGTTAATCAGAGCTTTTGCTTTTAAGTTGCTTGAATTTTATGGCAAAAGCATGACGAAAATCTCTCAAGATGTAAAGAGAAACAATCAGCTGTTTCAATCTCAAAGGTCTCCATTGTTTGTACCAAGTAGGGGAAGTTTTTAATAATGGTTGATAACACTGCGAAGTGCACTCATCTGCTTTTTAAATTCAAAACACACTTTTAAAGAATATTTCTTGTTGTTATTTTTCTGGATTTGTGTTATAATCTGCTTTGCCGCTGAGAAAGAGACAAGTTTACAGCCTTGTAAATAGGCATTTCCAACACCACACATTATTTGCAACTCTGCAACTCAGTTCTCCTAATTTCAAGCCACTTAGTCTGACCATATAGCCTCAGAATATGAGAAAGCAATTTTTATGCATTCTTAAAACCTGTTTCAGTCAAAAAGAGCTCATGAAATTAATCCTGATTAATCACAAAATTCTTCCTGGTTTTGAGGGGGCTTAATTCTATTCCCCATGCTCAGATTTCTACAGTACCAAAATAAATTCTAGAACTTCCTTATTTTGTCTGCACAATGTAGCACAGTAAGGTATACCCTTCTTTGTTGAGTCTTAGATATGTTTGCTCAGACAGGAATGTTTTGAATGAGGAATAGTTTAAAATGCTTCATTCATCTTCAGTGATAAAATTGGCATGGAAATGTAAAACACTGTCAAGGAGAAGAAGAGCACACCTTGTTATAGAGGACCATTGTGCTCTGCAGTTGAGTTGCTTTCACTGAGTTCTTCTCAACTGCTAGATATTTTCCAGGGGAAAAAAAAAAAAATGTTTATATAATATAGGTTTCACCTTGTCTCAGGACAGTGTGTGAGAGAGATCCAACCACTGAATGCTGTCCAGGATTTTGGGGAAAAACTATGCTGCATATATTTACTTTTTTTTCTTCATCACCCTTAGATATTTCTATAGCTTTCAGTAATTTCAGAAGTGTTGAGCTTGCCTCTGAGTGGTGATTATTGGATATTATGCTGTGGCTCTGAATCTCTCAGAAATATCTGTGCTACTAGAAGAGTTTGTGGATAATAGATCTATTCTTTGTACTTAATTTTGTCTTTGCTTCTATTTTTATACCCCTTTTGTAGCATGTAAACATGGTGTTGTAGAAGTTAAGAAATCAAGGAAAAAAGTCTCCTGTTCCATATATAGAAAATAATTCTGAAACTTGAGTTGAGGTTGCTTAAAATTATTATTTTTTCTCACTCCTCCTTACTCATTGGGAATCTCAGGAATATGTAACTCTGAAGCAGTTAAAGGAGAAATATCTGTCAGCAGGGGACACAACAGCTTATTTGCCACCTTGTGTGACATGACTAATTCTTGTTACTGAGGGATCCAAGCAAATTTCAGCGGCTTTCACCTGTTGTAATGAGCTACAGTCGAACCTTCTTTTCTGGACTAAGCCATAAATCCATAATGTAATTAATGTTGTGACCTATGGGCAGATGGTCAGACCCACCCCAAAGCATTGACAGCCTTCTTGCTGGAAGCAAAGAATGGGAATCTCTATGTTTGCTTCTTTATGGAGTAATATTAATTATTGTCTTATCTGGATGCAGCACTGAGTGAAAGTATGTTAACAAATGTTTATAAAGTGCTTCTGAAGGCAGGAGTCTTCAAGATCAATGATTTTAGCATGAGAAGGGAACTGTTTTAACAGAACTCTAGGAGGTGTCCTGCCAGATATGAGTAATGGAATTTCATTTACAAGCACATTGTCCACAGCAGCATGTCACAGATTTGGGTCTCTCACTCCTGTACTGATGGAACAATCTGAATCTCCAAGCAGCTGCCCTGAAAGACCTTCTCCCACCATATTTCATGGGGTGATTGTGGTGGTCAGGTGTCATGCTCACCAGATGCACACCAGAACTGTCATAACACTTGTGAAACCCTTAAAATTAAAGTAAGTATATTGACCAAGCGGCTTCCATTCCATGACAATTGCAAGAGCTGGAGTTTACAGGTACAATAGAATTAAAAAGTGTTTGCTCAGCTTAAAAAAACTTTAAATGGCTCTAACATCCATTGTTAATTTAACAAAGTAACAAATCCTAATGTTCATACATATAGGGCTGCATTAGACTAGTGGAAAGGTTGCTGTTTCTCCTATGTTGTAATTTTGTATTCATAGTAATTTACTTGAATTAGTTAATATCTCTTGGACCTTCACATCCCTGTTCTGTCTCCAGGTGTATGCATATTCTGATTACATTCAAGCTCCAAATAACTAAGAGTATGGAAATGGAAACCAAGTTTTGAAAATCAGGACCTTGCTTCCAGCATCCCTTGCTTTAAATAAAAAGGCTATTCCTGTCCTAGATATTTACACTTAATATCTACCTATTTCATCTCTAATGAATTATTCATACATGTATATGTGAATACTGTGTGTAAAACCTTTCATTAGAGAAAGAGGGCTTCTGAGTTCTGGAGCATATACCAATATCTCCTCCTCAGGTGTTTCTTTGATATGCCAGAACATCTTTCTACTGAAATCTTAATCCAAAGTTTCTATAGTGAAATGAGTTTTTATGCAGTTTCCAGTCACCATCAGAGAGAGCTTTTTCATGATCTCTGTTTCTTCTGCTAGCAGCAGTATTTCATGTTTCATATATAATTTTTTTTCTTTTCTGGCTGATTTCTATTAAAATCTGTTTATTGTTTCAGAAATTCATTTTGAAGTGGCATATTGCATTCCTACATCTCTAAGCCCTCTGCCCTTCTTCCTAGTCTGGGCTTTAAAGTGGTGAGGAGGAAGAAATAGGGAGAGATTTTTGTTTCTGGGGATGTCAGGCCTCAGGAGTATCCCAGCTGCACAGTCATGGGGGGAATCGTGTTTGGGTTGTGCTGCTGCTTTGTAATAAACAGTCAGAAGCAGCATTGAGAGGGCATGGAGAGACCAAACTACTCAGTTTCCATTCCTTAGTGCTTTACCTGCAGTTGTTGATACCAGGGAAGGGATTTTTACACCTTCAGTTTGAATATTTCCTGCTGGTTCCTTGCTTGTCCAGTCACTGAGCTGCTCCCTATTGCCACCTCCTCCCTCCCTCTCACTGTCCTTCCCAGCTCTGACCTTCCCAATTCCAGCTCTTTAATACCCTTTCTCTCTATTCAGATACTTCTTTGCACATTAATTCAAATTCTGGCACCATCCCAATTTTCCTTAGCTCTGGGAAGGATTTGATTCAGCAGCAGTGTGGGCCTTGCACTTTTGTGGTCATGAAAAGTTTATCCAGTAACTCACCCAGTGTTGTCGACTGGTTTTCTTAGCCTGTTCCCTCTGCTCCTTTGTCCTCTGCATTTCCATGTGTTGCTTCAAATGCAGGATATTGATTATTTTAGTGGGGTTTTTTGTATTTTTAAATACATAAAGTACTTACCATTAAATAAGGAAATTGTGTGTTTTCATTAGTTGAGAGTACTGCCCTCTAACTGCTACCAAAAAACCACTTTCCAACTACTTTTTTTGAAGAGATGAGGAAACACTTACTTTATGGAGTTGTAAGACCATTTCTGTTAAAAGATTATCTTTTTGGTATTCTGTACCTTTCAACTGGATTTCCAATAAAAAGAGGGTTTATCTTTCACCTCAGTAGGTTTGGGATTATGTCATTAATACAGCAAATAAGGAATGTCAAATCGGTTCAGTAGTACAGATTTGCTAAGTTACAGTAGGAAAAAATAGTGATCCACATTTGACCTTTTTGCCCTCTGTTTTGGAAGAAGTCACAGGATATTTTACATGTGCAGGAATTCATTATTGTACCACACATCATGGGACAACTTAACGTCAGTCTTGTTAGGAACTCGCATCCAGTTGAAGTTTGCTTAAGACTGATTTTTGGATGAGCAAACATTGCAATAACCTTATAAAGATGCATTATTATATGTGATAGAAACATAATTTTAGGAGTTTTTATTCCATGCTAGAATGATGAAAACTTTTTTTTCAGTTATCAGATACCATTAAGTACTTCCTGTGTGTATGCCAGACAAATAATCACACAGGCTAAAATCTGTGTATGCTTTCACAAATACCTTGCATTTGTCATAGAATACCGGTGAATAATATTAATATCTGAATTATAAGCTGAACTCAGAAAATAACATTAAAGTATTATTTTACAGGTCCTCTATTGGACCACCTCTACTGTGTAGACTGTTGTGTAGGAAATAACCTCCAACTGAATCAGAGAAAACAGTATTTCAGCATCATTTTTTTTGGTGCTGACCCTCTTTCTTTAATGTATTTATTCATATAAGATGGTGTTTATTGATGACTGTATTCATTACAGCTTATTCCTAAGTCTGTAGTAAAGCTTTTGAAGACTTTTTGTCCTAATAAGAATATGAGGATTTCAGGTCAAGGTACATGGCTAGTTTTTGGTCTGAACTTACACTACCTGCTTCTTTCAATTTTGAAATTATTTAGCCTCAGGGAGCTTTCCCCTCTGTAATAACATTTCAGAGTTTGTTGTCTGGTTCTGAGCAGGTAAGGCAAATAAAAGAAAGACGGATAAAATAAAAAGATATTTTGAGCAGTATCCGTTGTTTCTAGCAATGTGAATAAACTCTCCAAACCACCTTGGTTTGAGAAAGAGATAATGGAAAGGGCAAAAGCCACCAGATGAGGCTTCCATGTATAGGAGTTTTTTCCCCCATATATATGTTTATATTCTCTTCTGTTATTTGTTAACTCTCAGCCACCCTGCTTAGGTCTCCAAGAGATGTTAGAATTAAATCTAACATAGCTTGTCCAGAAAAGCCATTTCAACAGGTGGACAAAAAGTGCCAAGTCAAGCCTATAGCAAGCAAATGTTCAACTTGTACAGACCTGAGAAGACCTCTTGATCAGGTTGCATATTCTCCCTGAGGAAAATGAGTTGTAGAAAACTTGTCCAGAAAGTTTCAGATAGTTGGGAACTGCTGGTTCATCTTTAATGGGTAGAACTCAAATTCTGATATGTTGTCCCTAAACACTGTTCCCATTTATTTATGATTTATTCTCTCCCTCCCATCCCATATACCACTGGCTCTCCTTTTGAACTTTCACCAAGTGAATGGAGCTGATTCCAAGGGATACTGGCTTGGCAGTGACAGTCAGTCTGTTGCAACTTTTGAAAGAGCACAGCTGAATGGAATTACAACTCCACATTTTGACCTTCAAATATATTAATACACTGCTAATTTAATGACTTCATTTGGTGAGTTCATTCTCCACAGAACATTAGCTGTATATTTCATTAAAAAAACAGACTTTGGTGAATTGGAATTTCTGGTATTTAAGTAAACAACCTGATTTTCAATAGTTTTTAACAGATTTTTTGCTACATGGGCACGGCTGAATTTGCACAGCATGAGGTCTTGCTTGGCAAAGACTTTTTATATTACAACTTACATCAAGAAGAAAAGTTGATGAGCTTAGACTTGACAAAGCTCACCTGTGTTTTGCAGATTTTTTTCTATTTCTTGTTTGAAGCTTTCTACCTCTGCTCCTTGATAGGCTAACATTGTTTTCCTCCAAATACACTAAAGAATGAAGTCTAACATTAAGAAATATATCTGTACTGAGCATGCTTTTCTAGGTAAAGCCAATATAAAAAGGGTTTTCATGATAGAACATCTTAGGACTAAAGAGTTACAATTACACAATTTATTTTTTTTTGAGTGGAAATATAGGGGCAGGGAGGAGAAGCCCAAACTTGTATGTCCTGAAACAGGACATACAAGCAGAGAATGGAAAAACATTTTTCAATCACAGTGTGGAATGATGGAAGAGCACCTTATCTGGGTATTTCTTCATACATTTAAAGTCCCACCATACTACTGTATGATAATGTTTTTATTATACTGCTAATAGAGTTTTTGTCCTGTAATTACTAATATTTATGGTCCATAAATTTGTCAATGTGTTGCATGAGCAAGCAGTCAGGTTTGAGAAGTGCTGAGCATTGTGGAACCTTAGTCCAGTTACAGTTGAAACGTCAGCTTGTGTAACGTGTGTCAGATGAGGACATAACCTCCAATTTGTGCAAGTACTGCCGACCATCCAAGTCTCTACTTTTAAATCAAAACTTAAGACTCGGGAGTTCCATGTTGGAAGCTGTTTGCTGACTGGCTTGATTTCATCCTGTCAGTGTGAGTGGAACTGCTGATCTGCAGTTCCCCTCATCTCTCTGAACTGGCACTATGAACCAGCACTGTGATTTTCTTTGAGCTGTTACAATCTTATTTTGAGAAACTATTTCTGGTTATTGGCTACTAGTTGTTGTGAGGAACTGTAGACCAAAAAAATTGTAGCTCATGGTTTTGAGAATACAAATTCACTATTTTATATCAGTCACAGGCCACTTATGCACATCTGTACCTTCTTGTTTCTCTGTACTTTTTCTTGGCTCAAGAGAACCTTTTAATATTCTTCTGTGATTCTGTGTCCCTTCCATATTTTGCAAGCTTTTTCCTTGCTCATAATTCCAAGTATCAGCTGTCTGTCACATTGTGGTTCTTTTTCTGCCACATTCTCTTTACCTCATCACATTTCGCTATCTCCAAAAATGTAAATTTTTATATGGAATTTTGTATTCTTGGCCTAATCCTAACAAATGTAATAAATTCGTCATGCTTATAAACATGCCCAGTTATTGGCTGGCAGAGCATAAATATTCACATATTAAATTGCAAGTGTGTGTTGGCACATGCACATTGATTGACACATTGATGTGCATGCTGGGGAAGAATCAGAACCATAGAAAACTCTGATTTGGAAGGGACGCATAGGAATCTTAGAGTTCATCAAGCCCAACTTCTGGCTTGCACAGCCCCAAGAATCACACCCTGTGCCTGAGAGCATTGTCCAAGCACTTGTTGAGCTCTGTCAGGCTTGGTGCTGTGATCACTGCCCTGGGGAGCTGTTCCAGTGCCCAGACACCCTCTGGGGGAAAAACCTTTTTCTAATATCCAACCTAAACCTCTCCTGACACAACTCCAGGCCAGTCTATCACTGGTCACTTTCTCTGTTTTGCTTAGTACCTTTCCAAAAAGGTTTGCAAGAAAAGAGTTTGTTTCCATCAGGGGTGTTGAGCTCTGTCTGGTTATCTCCAAATCAAGGGATTGGGAGTCAATAGTTGTTGAGGTTTGCATTTTTGTGAAATAAATTCCTCAATTTACTTTGCAGATCTTGCAAAGATAAACATGCTCTAGAGGTATCTCTTGCATCTACTTGGCTGGTGTAAAACTCTGTAAAACTGAAGTTTTTAAGTGTTCATGTGTTTTAGTTTTGTCTTCTGTTTAGCTTCTTTGCAGGATCCAGAGAGCAAACATGCAAAACAGTTGGAATTGAGAGTATTGTTTAGGTTTTGATTTTTTGTTATTCACAGGGATGCAATAATTTTGTCTTTTCATTACAGATGTCTTGAAAGCATTAATCTGATTTTTATAGTTGAGTGCTGTAAGATTTCCATGTGTTGAATGTTTTGGCACTTGCCTACTGTAATAATTGGCTGGAATGCCATCTTGAGAAATTTTCTGAGAATTATTATATTTGCTTTACTCTGTATGCAAGTGATTTTTCTGTTTTAGTGCCCTATTTTTCAGTAGTGAAATATGAGGTATAGAAGTGTTAAGAATGAAGCATGGAGATCACATTAATTTTTTTCATTATTTTATTATTTTTTTAATTAACTGCTTTCAATTTTATGGAGAGGATATATTTTAAATCTGGTCTAGAAACAATGATATTTTCTCTAATGAGTTTAAAGTGGCAAGTCAGAGTATTGCTCAAATGGTAATAATTCAAGGGAAGGGTTATTTAATGCATTCCCATAAAATGTTCTATACAACAAGTATTCTAGCAAAACTTTATAAATATGCCATGAACTAGATTAGTTATTTACTCTATTTATAACAGATTAAATGTTAATTTTAACATTTTAAGATTAATCTTTGGAGAAAACATTTAGAAATGATTTTTAAAGCCTGGCCCACAGAAATGGAAATGACACGAAATTTGTGGAATAAATTAATCACTTGTAAAATATGCTTGGATAGACTTTGGTGTTTTCCCTATGTTGATGACATTTTTTTAGTTATTTTATTCAGCTATTAAAACAACAAAATAATGTTTGTAATCTCCTTTTTCCAAGAAAGTTTCTTCAAACTCAAACTTAAAATTAATTAAGTCATGAAATAAAGAAGAATATGCCATAACCTATGTAGCTCTTAAAGAAATATATGGTGGTCCCCCTGACCACCCAGAGGGACAAAACTGAGTTTGAAAGGTTTTCTTTTCTTTTGGTGGAAATTTCCATGTTTAAGCAGCTATGCAAAAACAGAGAGTGAATATTTGATTAAGAAAGTAATTTTAACTAGTGATTCAAAATAAGATTGACTGTAGTTTTTTACTTCTAAATTAAATCAGTTGTGTCTTTCTGTATGTTTTCAAGGAACAATGTTTATTACTTTACTGTGTTTTCCTGCTCGATACATGATCATGTCTCTTAAAACATTAAAAAAACTTAGACCATTTGTAATGGAACCTTTTATTCATCTATGATGCTCTGCATAGCACACTTGCACCACTATGTGTACATTTTGTCTGGGAACTACTATGTTTTGGTAACAATGAGTGTTTTAAATATTTGCCTTGTAAATTTATGACATTTTAAGCAAAATTCTAATACAAGAAGATAAAATATTGAATTAAAGATAAAAAATAGCTTATTATGGTCTCCTATTTTAGTGACTCTCTGCTTGCTCAAGCACTCAAACAGAAGTCCTGGTGCCAAAAGCCAGATGACCCATATTTTACTCATTCCTACTACAGAGCTCAGGAGTTGGTGTATTAACAGTTTTAGTTCTGTACAATTTGTGGACTATCAGTTTTTCTGTTACAGCCTATTCATGCATAAAATAACATTTTCTGCTTTGCATAATGATAGAAAGTTCCTGAATTGTAAAGTTCTGCAAATGTGATGAAAATTATTAAAGTTCTGGAGTATCATTTTTAGCCAATTTAAATGTTTGCCACAATGTGCCTCGTTTGTGCTGTAAGTGTAATAGTATCTCTTCACACAATTACAATTCCTTACAAAGATAATATTTTGAGATGTTATGCTATTGACCATTTGTTGCAGTGGAGATGTAAAAATCCCTGTATGAGCTTGGCATTTCTGAAATTTATTACCTTCCCTGTCATTTTCCTTAAGCGTGCTACAGCTTCATTGACATTTGTCAGAGTAATTTATCAGGAGACTAATTGCTCACTTGTAGTTTTTCTTCAGACATGTTAATGCTTGGGTAACAAACTACAGTAGAAAACTTTGTGTGATTTTGCCAGGGCCCAATCCAGAGTTCACTGAAGGCATCAGGGAAGTTTCTCTTGATTTTCTCTGAGATGACATTGAAAAGTATGGGGAATAACCATAATCAAAAACACCACAAATGTTAATCAGCTATTATTTTTTAAAATTAATTTTAGTTTAGTTTGGTAAAATATGTATCCCTTGATATTGAGTAGTCTCTACAATGGTTTCATTTTTACTATGGGGAAATAGCACAATGACCATTCTGTGCTTGAAGATGTTAAGTTCAGGGCTGAAGATACAGTTCATGAAGACAGTACTTCTAGATTTTAAGATTTTAAGTGTTTGAGAGCTGTCTGAAAATGATCCAGGTAGACTCTGTTCTTAAGTTTTAATGTTTTGGGGAGTTTGTATCCAGTCAAATACAGTGCTTTATCTCCAAAGATGAAATTTTCCCATTTTGTCTATATAATATTTATATATGGACAAGAAATAGAAGTCAGAATCCAGATATGTTGACCCCTGAGATATAATATTGACCTCTGTGAGTATTAACTTCTCAGATCAATAAGTGCTGTTATTGACCTCAAAGAAAAATCAATAGCAGCTTGTTAATTTGCAAACTATGACTGCAAGAAAATGGTGCACATTTTGTTCTTCATTATCACCTATTTATATCTATATTTTAATGCTTTCAGTATTTCTACCTAGAGATCATCATGTCAAAACATTTCAATCCCAGCTGTTAACAGGTTGGGGATACAGACATTGTACATTATGGAATAATTGAGGTTATTTCCCATATGTCATGAAAAGAAAGCACTGAACAGTTGTATTTCACCTGTGTTGGTTTTTTTTGGGGTAGTCCAGTTCATTTAATTTCATTTTCTCTGGTGTGCTTAATCAAAACATTGCATAAAAGTACTATATTTTACCTGCCAGATTTCTACATGAATAATAAAGGGGATGAAAACCTGACTACTGGAAACAAGGAGACTGAAAGTGATCACTACAAAAAATCATAATTAATATAAAGCAGATTTTTCCTATTTACATAAGGATGACAGGTTTCTAGGTAATACAACGTTCTGAAATGTTACTATGTGACTATATAACAAAGAAGAGAAAGTTTTAAATGACAAAGTATTTGTGAAGAGGTGTTGTTTTGTATCATTGCAGGTTTTGTATATGAACACTGAAATGTCAGGTTTTACAGAGCTTGAAATGCCTAAAAAATGCCTGTTGCTGAAATTCAAGTGTCAACAGTTCTTCTGCATATATGCCACTTTAATATTTAAACTTAAAACCCTCATCAATAGTTTAGTATTACTTTGGCCTTGTTATGATTTGGCTGCTAAAAGATGCAGAGGCTAATTTGGTCTGGAGGGTCATGTCTTCCTTTGCAGAAGACAAAGCTCAAATCTTTCAGCCTTCTACACTCTCTAATTCTGTCTGATGCATCTGCAGTGATCTTGGCAAGCTGGTGACTGTGTTTAGAAAACTTTTCCATCATTAAATGGCAGTATGAGAGGTATTTAAATACAAAAATAAGGCCATACTTGCATTTTTACAACTGCTGCAATTTTTTGCCAGTTTGATGGCAATGTGGTTTTGCTCTTTAATACCATGCTCTTTAAATTCATTTGTGCATCCATATAATCCTCTTGCAAGATAGAAACAATGATATTATACTAATTCTGTTGATAGACAAAAGCACAGTGATGTTAAATTAAAAAAAAAAGAGGTGAGAAGACAGCACCAAGCTAGATTTGTCCCAGAGGTTCAGAAAAATGAGGCTGGTGAAGATCTGGGAAGATGTTTGTGGTTACGATGAGTATCTTTTCTGTCTTGCAGAAGTCTGAATGATCAGGCAGGGTGGTATCTTAAATCCTATATAGACATCCCAAATAGTAGGAGCATTTTCTTTGATTCTCTATGTTGTTTTGAGTCATGTCTGGGTAATCAATACGTTTGGATCCTTCTGCAGGAGACCAAAACAGAAATGGTGCAGGAAAGTGGCTGATTTGGGGAGGAAGGAAAGTTCAAAGTCTCACTGCAGGAGTAGAGAGATAATCTCAGTTTTACAGTTTAGGTTTATCTCATTTCAGCCTACAGAGATCGCAGAGCAGCACCCAGGTGTTCAAAGTGTCAAATTGTCCATTCCAGCAGATTTTTTGTAGTAGAACTGGGAACAAAGTCTGGGGCAAGCAGACAAACTGTTGATTGTGAGCCAAATTTAGCTCCCTGACTCTGCAGACCATTTATTTTTCAAGACAGAAGTCACCTACTCTGCTTAGGAGCACAGTGCTGCAGTGGCTGTGTGACTCAGGTCTCAGGATTACTGGACATTTCTCATGATGCTGGCTGGTACCTGGGGAATTTTCTGCTCTGGAAGCATTGTCTTTGTGTGAAAGGTGTACTGAAGTTCAAGAAAAAGCCTTATGAATTCAAAATGCCATCTATGAACACCTAATGCTTTATTTTCTCTTCGATATTCTCTGTAATCACTAGAACTGTTTACTTAATTGATGAGAAGTCTTAGAACTGATACTATGTCTAACTTACCCAAAGGAGAAGGAAATATAAAATAATTCACAATGTTTTAATTTTTAAAAAGTCATGTTCAGAACCCAGTTTATGCAGTACATCAGAAGGAGTTCAGTTTATAATTATAAAATCACTGAATTTAACTTCTTAATAGATGTCACTGATGGCAGACTTACTGATTTCCATAACTGAAATGTTTTGAAATTTTGCTCTAATGGTCAGTGGGACACAAGCTAGTAATGTTATGAGATGAGATGTTCTGCTTATCCTCTTTGTGAATGACTTTTACTCTCCACATTTTCCTTTATTAAGGGAATTTTCCATTTACTTCCTATTTGGGGAAAAAGTCTCTACATTATTAAAGTATATAAAATATTTGATGCCATAAAATGGATCTATTTTAGTTTGATAAACTAGAAATATCCTGCTCTGTGAGGGTCATAGCTTATAATACATACTGTTAGTACTTTTTCATTTTTCTGTATTAGGAGATTAGTGAAAAATAAGCTCTATCAATTAAGTTTTATTGCAAAATTATCTTCAGATGTACAGCAGTGAAGATGATATTGAGTGATAACACTAGAGTGGATTTTGTATAAAGCAATTACAACTTGAAAACCACAATCTGAATGAAAATATTGCTCAGGGTTTTTTGTAATCTAGCATTAATACCAAAAAACTCCTCCTTTGGAAAATGCTTAAATTACCTCTATTAAATACAAGACCTTCCTAAGGTGTTCATGTGTGCTATTGAAAAATACTTATATTTGGTTTTACTGCTCATGCTTTGTTAAATCTGTAAAGTATATATGACTATATAGTTCCGCCTCATGTTTTTGTAAAAATATTAATTTTTATATGGATAAGAGAGTTCTTAATTCAGAAATTATCTTGTACAGACGTAATTTGATGCTATGAAATTCTCTGCATTCCTAAAAGCAGTGATTTACCCTAAAGGAAGCAGCAAGCCCTTTTCCTCATGTGATGCAGTACCCATAGCCACATATGTTTCTTTATGTTATTCTGGAGTTGAAAGTGCATTGAGCTTTGCAAAATTAATTCCAAGAACTTCAGAAGTGAATTGTTTAATTCTGCTGATAATGAATGAAATCTATCTGAATGCTCAAGTCATTCCTTCTTCAGTTCTGCCATCACACCTTCAGTTGGGCAGGCAGGCCCTCCAAACACATGAAGGAATCTGTTAATTTAGAAAAACAAAGCCAATTGTTCAATAGCTACAAAGCATTTCAACCCCTTTTCATGACGTAGGGAATTTTGCTTGTGGCATTCACTACCCATTTTTGATCATCATGCTTCAAATTGTTCTATTGAGTACAAGAGAAGTTCATCTGTAAAACACCCAATTTGTAATAAACTGAATAGTACTTTAAGGAGGATGAAATAATGTCAGAAGTGTATCAGTTGTACTCCATTGTTTCATTGTAGATAAATAGTTTTTGTCTCTGACCAAATCTCCAGTGATGCCAGCATGAATCAGGACAATTTAGTCAAGTGGTTACAGGTTTCCAACCTTTCAAATTGATCAAATTGAAATAGCCCATTAGGAATTGATTTAAATCAGTTTAGATAAGCTCAGTCTTAGTCCTGGCCCTTGAGGCTTTGGCTACTGAAAGTTCACTTGAAGCTGGACATATACCAGCTCCACAGGCCATCAACTTTATTAGTGTGGAGATAAGCTGATTAGATCTTGTCAATCAAAGGTGCCAATATCTCAATTGAGTGTCTCTCCCAGTCTTTCTCTCCTTCTTTGTTGCCTGCTTCAATGCCTTAAAAAAAAAAAAAGAGAGAGCAAGCAAGAGAGAGATGTGTGTGTGCATCCCCCTGGTTGTCACCAAGCAGGGTGCAAGGGCACTGTGATGATGTGATGACTATATTAAAGAGGACATCAATTTGTTTTAAAGTGTTTTGATTTTTTATGGTGGCATTAAGAGAGAGAACATTGTGGTTGCAGCTTTACTAGAAAGCAAAGAGTTCTAGAAGGGGGGGAAGAAAAAAAAAAAGTGTTTCTTTGAAACCTACTGGGTCTTTGAGTCTTGCTGTGCCAATGGGCGCTTAACTGCTCCTGTAACTGGCATACTCTGATCCACCACCAGCTTAGGTACTATTCTTCTCTCTAAATTATTCACTTATATAAAATAAAATCATCTGTGGATGTTTAATCCTTGTAGAAATAATTTTAAACATTTGTTAAATATAGCCTGCTTGGGAAATATTTAGTTATACTAGTAATGAGCATGATGTAACAATCTGGGAAATTACTGTGTAAATTAAGGTCAGGTTAGAACATATACACTAACACTCTCTCTGGAAATAAAGCTATGCATACACCAAATAAGTACATGCAGGTATTTGCATCTCTACTTTGTAGAGGTAAAAAACAGATAAAGAGAACATCAGCTGTAAAAATGGAATAGCAGTGTTTCAGCTTTAGGCTTCATCATATAGTTAAAGATGGTATAGAGGAAAACTGGGCTTTTGTTCTTCACATCTGAAGTTTGCTCACACCATGTCTCCCTCATACTTCAAATGCAAAAAACAGAAGCCTGTCCTTTTCTTCCATCACCCTACACTCACCACCCAATGAAGGCAGGAGCTACAGCACTGCAGAACTACATTGCCACACTGGATTATCTCTTTATCAGTTATTCTTCACTCCACTGTATCAATTTTCTGGTAACCAATCAGGCACTCCTCTTAGAAAAGACTGTTTGACTATTTCTTCTAGATAAGTGTATTTATAGCTACACAGATCCACACAGGCAACTCATGTGCTGTGTCTTGGAGAGAAAAAGGGAATTGCTTACTCCTTCCAGGAGACTTCTAGTTAACACTGCTCTTTGGGTATATTACAGGGAAAAAAAATCTAAGAATTGTATTCAGATCCTAATTATGCAGTTGGGTACTGGAGTTCAGGTATAACCCTGGTTTCTGTTGCAAAGTGCAATGCCATGTATTTACACAGATCAGAATGATGATCTCTGATCTCACCTTTGTTTCCTGCCATTCTCACCAGCCCCCTGTGCAGGCTGCACATGGAGAGGAATGGCCAAGTTTAGCACAAGGAGTAGGTAACACTGAGCTGTTTAAATTATTTGAGTAGTTTTCTTTTGCTCCCCATCCCAGAAAACATAAGTTTCAAGCAGATTTAGAGACATTTATGTGGAAGAAGTTGTAGGGGAGAACAGCCTTATTGCCTTGTTGTTGCTAATTAGAATTCCTCTGTGTTTAGATGGGGTTATTGGGCTGTATTTTTTTTTCATGTTTAATACACAGTTAACAGCTCTGATGCTTCAGCTGCAGTCAATCAGAAGCAAATGTTCTTTTAAGAAGTTATTGAAGGAAATCTATCTAACAGACCACTAGTCAAATGATGTACTATTTTCCTCTGGCTACTTCCCCTACTGAAATCACTAACTCATTGTTTAAAACCTTACTTTGAAGGCTAAAAAGAAATGTGTTGGAGTTTCAACTTGCCCTTCAATTGATTTGCCTTACCTTCATTAGTCATATTTTTTCACACTGATGTTTGTTGTAATGCGGTCATCTTTGTAAACATTTTTCTTTTTCTGATTGTGTGGAACTGCACAACATAAAACTGAATCATCAATTGAAAAACATGGTGATAATATTTGATAGAATCTAATGTTTCAAGATAAGACTGGGTAGTATGATCATGACTTCTGAAATAATTTGTGTGTTATTAAAAATACGGTGTGCTCAACTTGAAATTATAGATAGATGGAACACGTGTTTTGTCTTGACCATTCCAAGAGTGTAAAATAACATTTTTATCTCTTCTTTCACGCAAGTTGAAAGTAGAAAAGCTGAGCTGTCTTGATGGCTGAGTCTAATGTAGTTTCATAGAACCATAAAATTTATTGCAGTGTTTATTTCAGCAGACCCTTCAGTTAATACTTCTATTCAACTTAATAGAAGGGCACAGATGTCAGTAAATACAATTTCTAGAAAGATGTGTTAGCCAAATAAGGAGGCATTTTTGGCAAGTTTTTACTTCAGGGCTAAAACTGCTACTGAAGTTATTTGAAGTTTGCATCATATGTGTACTGTGTTTGGGTTGAGTGTGCCTAATGAAAATTATATATGCTTGTAAACATCCTCCCATTGTTATTTAATAAAAGCAAATGTAGAACATTGCCAGAAGGACTTGTATGCTAAGGCTCTCTTTGACAGCAGATTTGTAATGTTCTAATTGAAAGTGCTTAAACCTCATTTAAGGAGCATCTGTAACTTTGAGGCCACCATCTTGAGGGAATGGTTTCAATGTAGTGACTCCAGTTTGGACATAAATAAAAAAATCACTGGCAGTGCTTAGGGTTTTCTTCCTTTGTAAGTTTTATTGTTGAGCAACCAAGACAACCGTTTGGTTCATGGCATTATTACAGCTTGGATGTGAAAGCCTGAAAAAAAACATCAGTACGCTCTTTTCCATTGTGTTAATTTCTTTTTCTTTTTCTTTTTTTAGAAAAATTACTTTTTAGCACTGTTTATTTTCTAATCAGTTAATTATCAGTGACGCAATGTAAATTGAGAAAATATGTAAAGTAAAAGAATAAGAACTGAGATTAATTACTCTGTGTACCTGGACTTCACTCTCCAAGTTCCCCAAGACATCTAGAGATGATATTTACTGGCTACCTCTGTGCTGATTACAGAAATGTGTTGCATATATGGCACTGGATACCCTCTTAGACGTATCCTCTGTGAGCTACCAAATGTGGAAGCAAAGATGTTTTAGTATTAAAAAAAAAAGATAAAATCAATATTTCTTTTATGTTCTTCCTTGGAGGTTAGTCCATCTTCAAGCATTAGAGCGCCACAGCTATCCATTTTCCCTATTTACCCTGCAGCTTGCCAGTTTTCTAACCAGGGAGGAATGTAAGTGAATATTGGAAAATAAAATTGTGTTTCCCTGAGCTTCCTGTTCAGAAGACTTTTGATTTTAATGAATTTGACAGAAAATGTAATTCAGAAAATGTCCTCACTTTTTACTTTTCAAAATCATATTCTTGAATTGTGAGGTAACACAACTGTTCTCCTTTTAGAACAACATTTGTATGTCTTTGATCTCTACATTTGGAGAATTCTTATTAGCTTAACACATTCACGTTCAAGAAAAGTCCTACAAGGAGGGAGGATTTTCTCAAATGGGGGAAAAAAAAGGAAAACAAAAAAGGGACACAGAGAGAAGAAAAATATTTCCCTGTTTCTTCCCTGAGGCTGAACTGTTTATCACTCCATCCTTGTTCGATAGAAGTGAATTTTATAATAAAATTTTCCCTAATCGGGCTCTGTCAGTGAGGTGTCTTATCGTGGGGAGGAAAATGACACCGATCCTATCGAAAAACAGAGGCGATGTCACAGTGTCCGCAATCACAGCTACTCAGCCTCCATATCTACCTTCTCCACAAACACCAAGCACTGCTTTTTCATAAGAACATCAAAACCCAGCAAAGTCATTAAAATTGCACCCGCGTAGAGTTGCAGGGATCAGCCGCACTAGCGCAAAATGGGATGTGGGAAAACAGACTCTCTAAATGTGCTAATTCCATTGTCACGTGTTTACGGCTTAATTTTAATCAGTTAAAAAAGCCACACATTGCAATAAATTGGCATTATCTTCTGTGACACCAGAGGACACAGTTGGTTCAAGGATTTAGAGGGTCGCTGGCAACAGTATATAGTGTTACAGACAAAGTATTTTTACGCTTGAACTACGGTAGCTAAGGTGCAATCCCCAGTTAAGACTGCAAACAAAGACTATAACCCACACAGTACTAAGTTCAACATGCAGACCACCTTCAGCCTGGAGACAGTGTAGAATGCTAAACTGAATAGCGCTGAAGAACATTTTCTAATTTAATGGTTAAAAGTAATTTGCTGGCCAGTATAATTGAGGTTGCAGTTCAGTAGCATTCTCTTATGTGTCCTCTACCGTAATGAAGAAAGATCTATTGGAAAAATCCCTTTGCTGTATTTGCATTCAGTTTCTAAATCGGTGGTATTTGTTTACAATGTGCCATTAGATTTCTTCCTCAAAACCATGCGTTGCATTTTCTGTTCTTCTACTCACAGAAACGTAGGTAAATCAGCCAACACGGACTGAAATGTGATAGTAGGAATACCGCTGCTTCCAGGGAAAGGTTTATGGAAACTTTATGTTTTCTAATTAGGTAGTACTACAGGTCACATGAGAATTGTGCATGGTATCCGTCTCTACTCCTCCCATTTTCTTTCTTTTGCTTTCCCCCTCCCCCTTAGACTTGTTCTTTCACTTGAATATGGCTGATCAAAATGTTTATAAGCAGCAGGAGAATTATTTTCTGTAGAGTAGTATGATCTAACTAATAAACATCCATTTCAATAAAGCCATGTCTATAAAAGTTGTCTAGTTTTATTTCAATGGATCAAACATGAAAAATGTGTGTGACCAGTTTAATTCTGGAATGAGCAAAAAGCAGCCATAGAAACAGTTGGAGTAGGGATTTAACTTTTACGGAATAAATATCTCTTTTCAGGTTATGAGCATGTCTGTGGCCAAATACAAATTTCTATTTGAATTAGCACTAAAGACCACTGCTAAACAAATACACAAAGCTATTACTGCTAAAAACAAGATTCCTAAAAGCATTGTAGAATGCAGGTTGTCAGTGCTGTTTCCCACATCTGATTTCTTGGCTTGGACAATATAGTGACAAGTATGTGGCTGATCATTTCCATGCATTCTAAGCACTACAAGCTCTTCAAAAATTAACTTGAAAATGTCCAGAGAAACTATTAGCAGTCAGCAATGAACAGCAGTAGCAAATAAAGTGAAATTAGTGTATGGTTTTCTTTTGCATATAAAGAAATAGGAGCATTTGACCTATTTGTTAACAAACCTCAAAACTGTTTCAGGTGGAACACAAAGGGACGACATTATCCAAGCTTGAGTTAAATACAGGAATTTTTCATTAATTGCATGTTTACAAAAACCAAGAGATGCTAACAAAGTAAAAAAAAATTCCTGAAATATCTAAAAGAGATTTTGCAGACCTCAAATTAACTGCTGCATAAGTGTTTCTGAATTTAATATATATTTTTTATTTATTTCTGTAAATCATCTGTCTTTTCTGAATTTGATATATATTTTTGTTCTGGCAGCTTTCTTACTTATTTGGGTTTGTAACATGATACAAGTCATGTAATTTGCACTTCTTACCTGCTTAAACAGCTTGAGTAAATATGCGGGGTCATTTTATTAGAATAATAGAAAAAAAAAGAATGGAGTGTAAATAGAAAACACTGATCTTTTCTATGTCTGGATTAGCAGCGAACTCTGCATGACAAAAAAAAGAGACTTCTTTATGTCGGTATACTTGGCTTTATAAAACCATTATGACTTTGTTCTCTAAAACAGAATACAAATATCTGGTTGTTAAATAAGATTTTATTTGAGAGTTTTGCCTCTATATTTCTATGGATATGTGCTTATATTCTGTTAGGAAGACAGTTACTCCTTTGTTTTTTTTTTTTTTTTAAAGGCTTTTTATTTTCATTTTAAATCTGTCAAATTAACTAGAGGAGTGTTTCTTTAACTAAACAAACTGCACTGCTTGCAGGTCTCCCGAGTTCAGATTCCCTAAGATTGTTCAGCTCACTTGGAACAAGTGATTCAGGTCATGACATGTCGTAGCCAGGTATTGGACACCCACCTGGAATGAGCAAACTGGTATTTTCACCAGTCTGAAATGTATTATCCAGTCACTTAGAGGCATGAGCTGATCAGTCCCTGTCTCTTTCACATCTTCTCTCTCCCTGATTTTTACAGTCCACACTTAGATCCTGGGCTTTAACTGGTTTGTGACCATATTTAATCAGAATTACTGAATTTGGTTGCTTTGGACTGAGTGAGGGTTGTGATGGGGAAGTGGGAAAGCTAATTTGTGTTAAATGCATATATAGGAGGAGAGTATTTGTTTGTGCTTTGCTACAATTCTGTGCTACAGAATTCACTCATTACTTGTATCAGAGTAGTTAAACATTTTACACTTTCATTTTCAAAGCAATATAAATCTAAGTAGCTATTTTGTCTCTGAAAATAAGAAACAAACTAAGCAGTATTAATGTACGCAAATGGATGTTTTAAAGGTGGTGAGGTGAAATGTGTTATATATACATATATATTTATATTCTTCAGTATCTTTTTAATAAAGCTTGAGTGAAAATCATTTCAGATCGAAGTCCTACAGAGAAATATCCAAATAAATTTTAGTTATTTATTAATTCTGCACAGAATCACTTGGATTTCATGTTACATATTGTCAATAATTTAATTAGTTTAGGTCTGTAAGTATGCATATTGTATTAAAATAGTCCTTCATTTATGCAGCTCATCACTTTTGCAAATTGTAGGTATGTTTGATTATCTAAATGTGACAAAACCAGAGGGTTGGCACTCATTTCTAAAACCAGAAACTTGCTGTGTTCTACTTTTGCACACATAGGCTGCGCCATTGAGCCGCCAGTCAGATAAAACTGTTTTCTGACTTGATATTGTGTAATGGGTGGAACTAAAGATGTACTTAACAGAACTGGATATCAGCATCTTTTTGTGTTTGTTGCCATAATGGAATTTGGGGAAAATGCAGCATGTTTCTAAGTACCTACTTGTAACATTAGTCAGTGTCTTATAAGTTTGACCCTATTAGGATTTTTTTGTATCCATAAATATGCCATAGATATTTTTTAATACAGTGCTTATAAAACACAGTTATTTGTTCTTTTGAAATGTATATCAATTTGCTATTAAACATTTATCTGCATACCAGGGATATTAATAATAAATTTACCAAAAAAAGCATATGGCTGAATTTGAGTAAGAGTTAAAAATACAGTGTTAATAATATGCAAGTTTTTCCTAAACAGGATTTAAACTTAATTAATTTTAAAAAGGTGTCTGTTTTTCTAATTAAAATAACTTTATCAAAAAGTGCAAAGATGCTTTTATATATATTTTCTTATATATAAATATATATATGTTTTTATATCTATCTATACACATACATTTAATTTAGGTATTGAATTTTATCCATAGTCTAAGATCAACCAATTAACCTCCCTATCTGTGAAAGGTATTTTAGAACTCAAAGTGAATATTGTTGCTGTTCATCTAATTGAAGATGTAAAATGTCCTGTAAGTCTAGGCAAAAGATTATTCTGTTCTGCTTAATTTGTAATACACATTAGTAATAGGTTTGCATAAACACTAACCACATCTAATGGGGGAGGACGGGGCAGGATTTCTGAGCAGGGTGTTCAGTATTTTTTGTTTCAATGGGGTTTGTTTTCCTTCAGTGTTAGATATTTGGTAGTTTTATTTTCTGAATCAGGTTGTAAACACATTTCTATGAAACTGGCAGTCACTTAATGATGTGAAGGTATTAGAAAAAGAGGGAATTACCTTCCCTTATGGAACTATTATACCTTCACTTAATGACTGATTAGTGAGATAAACTTCATACTGTGTAGATCTGTGATGTACTGTTACAGATACTCCATTTTTTTCATAAAACCTTCTGTTTAGAAATGTGTGTGGTTTATTTTTTGAATGCCAGTTTGGTTTATGTTGATAGTATATTTTTTCTGGCTGCTGTCATTACAACTGGTTTTGCAATGGTGGCTGTGTCTGTGTGTGCACTCTGTTTATGAAGCTTTGTGAGGAAAATAGAGTTGGGGGGTGGTTTACATGTGTTCTTAAATAATTATTTGCATCTTTGAAATCTTGTTTTCTATTTCTGTGGCTTCTTTTTCTTTCTTGTGTTACCAAATTCAAGATCCAACGTACCTGAAACACAAATTCTTTATGGTCATTATAAGATCCATTCTTATGAAACAGAATACATTTTGAAATGTTCATTTTCCAAACCCTTTAATATTAATTTCAAATGCTATGATGATATAGTGTGATTTTATTTTAATGTGATACTATCACGGTATTATGCTGGCTTTTTTATAAATTTAGATGTTGTGATGTCGTAGTTTTTTGTTGCCAACATATAATGTTGCATTCTAAAAATATGCTGTCACTTAAATGTGTATGTACTTAATTTGGTAAGGAGACATATGTCTGTGTTCACAAAAAAGCACAGCAGAAATTACAGTATAAAGAGCAACTGACAGAGTCATTAGGTTTGAACTATTCCTACCTTGTATATATAAAATAATAACAGACTAATCAGAAACTCCTCCTTGTTTTCTGGTGTATTAAAAGTATATTGCATAAATGTGATGTGGTGCATGGGGCAAGGTTTATTTTGTGCCAGTGCAGCTGTGGTGAGGAAATCTACTGTATCTGCAGCTTTTATTATGTATCATGCAGTCCAGCAGATCTCTGGCCTTGTAATTATTCTTACTATACATTACCTTACAATTTCTAATACCATAATGCTAAGGATCCATGTCTTGCATGAAAGTCCTGTTGAACTGTTTGCTATGTAAATGTAGGGAAAAAATTGCTTCCTATTCCAAAAACCTAGCAATCAGACAGGGGAAGATGGATGAGGATTAACAGGTTATAAAGGAAAAGAAGAAGAGTGATGATCAGCATCTTGCTGCATCAGTGGTAAGATTTGTGTTGGGATTTTTTTCTTCTCACAAAATTTATAGCAATAGAGTTTAACAGAAAGTTACAAAGCTCATAAGGAGAAATAGTAACTGTAAATGTAATAGAAAGATAATTTTAGGTGGGCCTGAAAATCCTCCCAACTGTAATGGACAGTGACCAAGAGAAACAAGAGTATTTGCTTGCAGATTTGATTGGAAAGCTGATCACTTGGGCTGGTCATGAATACTTGCCAAGAGGGTGAATGGTATACTGAATAAAAATTGATTACAAGTGCAATTGGCCTGGCCTTGAAGATTGGCACCTGAAATTTGATGTGGGAAAGGAATGAAACTGGAGGCAGGAGTGAAGGAAGTAGCAGGAAGGAAAGCACTGCAGAGAGATAAGTTGCCCAAATGACTGGCTAGAAAAATAATGATTTTATCAAAGCCAGGGAAGAGATTATTTGAATAATCAATGAAAAGCTGATGAAAGCCAGGACAGAAGATTTACATATCAGTTGATAGAGGAGTCTGTATTTCAGTGTTAGCAGGAAATAATCTACAAGATTTTAGACTAAGTCTGGTAAAAAGAACATGAAAATTGAGCTTAAATATTGCAGTAAGAGCAATGGTACCAGGTAAAAGAGAAAGGAGGTAACAGGGAGAGTTGGGGACAGTACAAAGTTTAAGAACTCTTTTCTGGTTGTGTTGGGCTTGAAACAAAGGCTGGATATATTCAAGTATGTCTCTATAAGAGGCAAGTCTTACTCAATCATTTATTTTTTTCATTAAAACTAGATTGTACTGTTGATAGTCTCATTTAATTCAGATGTCAGATAAGTACTTAACATAATAAATCAGGAAGCTAGAACAAAATTGGGTAGCCCAGCAAACTTTCATCTGTCTCATGCAGTATGCTAAGTAGTGTGTTAATGATAGATAAAGTGGACAGGAAAGGTCATGATAAAATGACAGGTTTATTCTTCATATCATCAAAGCCCATGGGAGGAATTTTTCCCAGGTTTGTTTTATTTAGGGAAATGGCTGCACATTCTAACAGAGGTGCACACTTAACGTTTTTCAATAGTTTGACTCTAACAGCACAGTTCTTGAATATTTTAAAGTGTGGCAGATCCAAGGCTTGGTTGTTGAACTTGTAGAAGCAGTGATGGAATGTGTAGAATGAATTGTTTCCTTCAATGCTAAGGATGGGCTGAGAGATGCAAGAGTAACATAATTATTTGCCATGATGGGAAAAATTTGAGATAACTCCTACAGCCTTACAGGTCATGATGAGATTTTTTTTGTATCTTTTGTATGTAAGACATATCTTTTGTATGTACATCCAGATGAATACAATTTCTCACTCCCTCTTTTTTTCCCTCTGTTTATATATACACATACATTGGGAGTTAGGAATTCAATCCCTGCTAGTTTATGACCATGTCAGTAGGGGATGGCTGATTCTAATGAAATCTTTGTAAATGAGGCACAGCCTCTTTCAGACCTGAGGATGGGCCTGTGTTCCCAGTTGTGCGTGTGTGTATGTGTGTGTGTGTGTGTGTGTGTGTGTGTGTGTGTGTGATTTCAAACTATTACCTTTCCACCTTGAGGGAGCTGGGTTAGTACTGTGGCAGTGGCATGTTCAGTGAGGCCTTCATACTGTGAGTAGAATATAATGTTTGATTTTGAAGTTGCAGTCATCCAGACTTTCTAAAATGAAGAAAAAGGTCCAGTAAGATTTTAATAGGGTATTTTTTAATAGGGTATTAAAGTGTTTTGTTTCCTAAATGTGGTTCACTATTGCAATGATCCATAAATGCTGCACAGAGTTTTATGTAGCCGGTGGTGTCATTTCTTTCCTAAGAATTTTAATTTTGGGTTCTGTTACTGAAGAGGCTTGCTTGTACCATGCTGTACTCACCTCATCTCTTCAGATATCTCTGTTCCAGATATCTTCATAGATACATGCTATTCCTAAGGTTGGATTTGCACTATATAGTTTCAGATTTAGCATTATCTACTCAATGTTTTTCATGCCCATTGCCTTGCATGTGCCATAAGGAGGGAAAGTAATAGGATAAATCTGTATTTAAACTTACCTGGAAATTGAAGAGAGAAACTGTTGTCATACCTGATGGAGAAAAATGTTAAGACATTGACACAGTCCATAAATTCATAGGTTTTAAATATGGAGGACTATTAAATCATTGTCTCACCTTTGTATAAAACTAAGCCAGAAAATCTCACCTAATTATTTCATCATTTAACTCAGTAAGTTGTAAGCATGAAAATAGCTTGTCCAGAAAAGCATCTGTTAGTTTGAAAGTATCAAGAGATGGGAAGGCCAGCTCTTTCCATAGTAATCATTCCAGTAGTGACTCAGTCTGCATTTAAAGGAGCAGGTGATTCTGTTTCTAATCTGAGTTTGCCAAGCTTCAAAGTTAAATCCTAAATCCTTCACATTCCCTCTCTTGACAGATTGGAGACTGTATTAGCAAGTGGAATGTTTTGCCATAAGAATACTTAGAACCATAAATTAAATTTCTTTCCAGCTTTATTGTGAAACTGAATTCTTTAAATCCCTCATTGTAAAATATGGTCCTTTGCCCACAATTTGTAAATCTTTTCCGTGGCCCTTGTCTGTACTCTTCAATTATTCAAGACCCTTTTTAAGATACGGAGAGGAGAAGTAAGGCACTTTCAATTCAGTCTGGTGATGTATTTCAGGGGAGCATGATTCACAGGTGATTCACAAAGATTATGCAAGACACGAGGCAGCTTCTGTGTTGCTTTTATGTTTCATGTCTGCCAAGTTATGACAGTGTGTCATACCAACTCTGGTTTACTTTTTTTGTCTAACTGTAGAAAGTGTGGTAAAGAATCAAGAGCAAGAGCATCCTGAGCGCCTATTTTTATGTTTTCCTCCTCCTAAATATGCAATTCCCAGAGCTGAGATCTACAGAAGTGTAACTTATATTTGTGAGTATTGTAGAAACTTCTGTAGATTGTAAAATTTGGTACTGTGAGTGATAACCCCAGTCCACCACTTGTCACTTGTTCTGATGACACTGACATCTTCATTACAGACCCTAGTCTAGACTAAAGAGGATAAAACATGTTCATACCTTTCCTGTCCTCTTTCTTCTGTCTCAGATCCATACTGTAATCATGGGGTCTGTCAAATGACAGCAGCTCTGTGCCTGAAGTGGGGTGACAGTTTTTTCCTGCCTATGAATAGCAGTGATCCCTGCAAGCTTTTTTGCATTATGATTTGATGGTGATATTAGAGTTTTAAAAGGGGATGAGGCCTAGAGGCCATGTGCTTCAAAGCAGCTTACCTGCTTTCTCAGTGTGGTACAATGTGTCCCTCTTGAAGAAGAAATGTCAGAATCCAAACTTTTTTCCAGCTGTGTGAAATATTGACATCTGTGCTGCATTTTTTGAGTTAGAGGTTTGTTGTGTTGAGAAGCAGGAGCATCCTGAAGCATGTCCTGCTTGGGAGCTTAGTTAAGTGCTGTGTGCAAGGTAGAAGAATGGCATGATGGAGTAGGACAAAATGTATTTCTTTTGGTCTGCATTCAGTTTTTTGTCATGTTGAGAAACAGCTTTGTAAGGAGATGCCAGACTTGTAGGAGGAATACAGCTGGGTAGTGGGATTCTTGCCTTTAGCTGTAGCTATTTCAGGGGGTGTTGTAGGGCCAAAAATTGTGGTCTAATTGTCCAAAAATGTGCAGGTAGGTCATAAATTACTTCAGCTCTGAAATACAGTTTTTCAGGAAGACAAGAACACTCATTCTTACCTTTATTAGCATCTAAACAAGTATCACAATGAGATTTCACAGGCCACATCTTCTTGTGTTTCTCTCAGGCTAGAACAGCAACTGTGTTCCTACAATACCCTGTAACACTAAAAATGGCTTAACTATGGATTTCAATTTTTGAATGAAGCACAAAGAAAACAATTTTATTCATCAGGACTTGTTTCAATTACTTTTTGTTTATCCAGAATATCTTGGCATTGTGAATCACAGAATGGAGATTCTCAACGAAGTGTTGAAGCACAGTGTATTTTTTTTTTTTTTACACCAGGTATTACATTGCAAGTGTGTGAAATTTTCCGTGTTTTATTTCTGTCTTTGCACTGCACTGAGGAAATCCAAACTGTGTTGGTGGGGCTGTCAATGCCATCATTATCAGGTTGGGTTTTGGAACCCATTTTGCTGCTGTGTGACCTTTTATTCCAGTCAATACAGTCAGTGGATTTGTGTGGTGTACAGCTGGGATAACATTGTAGTGAGTGGGACTCCAGAAAAGACCAGACAGCAACATATTGATATATTTATCACTTTTAAAAGGTTATGGCAGGTTCCAATGGCCTCAGTAAAGAAGTTTCTTATTGGTTTACTTAAACATTGCTTAAATATTTGATTTTGTGAATCATATAAGTCATTAAGTATTTATATTAAATTTATACTAAAAACCTGCCTTTAATTGCTGAGTCCATGGAATTTATAACCTGCAATGCTTTCTTTTGCTTGCCTCACCTTCTAGGGTTTTGCAAGGGATCTCAGTTTATCCTTGTGCGCCCATCATATCCATGGCACATCTGGGTGAGGTGAGGGCAGGGGAGCAGCCTCAGCTCAGAAATGCTTCCTGTGCCTCTTTTTCAAACCCATGTTTTCTATAGCCACGTTTATTGGCATCATTATTACTATTTTAATATATCTGTGTACGTGCATACACAGTGTCAGGGATGTGTCATCATTTGGTTTTTGTTGTCCTAAATGCTGCTGTTTGTGTGTGCAGTCCACGCAGTTCAATCTTCCAGTCCTGTGCATTTACCAACCATTCAGGCTCTGTGCAGTATTCACACATATATTATGTAAAATAAAATAATAATAATAATAATAAAAAGAAAAACATTATGAAGACCGGGGGGGCCTGTGGATGGATTATTACAATTTGCCTATCATGGTAATGACACCTGTTAGAGGTGTGACACAAAAGGCAGTGACAGGGAGTGTAATTTAGTAATTGTAGCTATTGTGCTGTATAGCTGGTCAGTTCACCAGGCAAGTACAAAGAAACCAGTGTTAAGGCTGAGCAGGGGTGGGTAAGCTTAATAGACAGAGCTAGTGCTTTACTGAAAGAAACTTTTGGTGGAGGCCTAGCTCCCAGGGGGAAAGAGCTAGAATGGGTTGAAAAGAATGAACAAAAGTATAAAAATGGTACAGGTTTTCCCATTTCTGTTCTTAAAGTGACAGGGGACTTCTGGTGATGAGCATGGCTTGCTCCACTGGCCAAAGGAGAGTGAGGGGGAGAGGGAACTTTTTGAAATACTGGGAGGGTGCTGATTTATTGCAGCTGCAGAGCTGAGCTGCACCCAGGCCAGCAGCTGTCGCTTTCTTGCTGAACATCTCAGTTGGCTTTGGCAAATTTCTCCTATTAAGGTAGTGACAGAGAGGTAACAGGTCAGAAGGTAAGTTTGAGGGGTTGCAGAGAGCCACTGCTGGCAGGTCATAAACCTGTGCCCTGGACAAATCTGCATGTGCATGTATGATTTGGGTGTTCATTTGGATGGCAAGCCTGCCAACTGCAAGTATTTGAAGACTTAACTGAGGTCTGTAAAGTTAACTAAGGTTTTCAGTGGCTTCTTTCCTGATATAGAGAAGCCATAATATTCATGGAAGTTTTTTATGTTAAAGAAACTCCAGATACGGGGATAATTTGTTACTGGTTCCTTTGTCAATGCATTTGTTTTGTGAGCTGTTTGGAGCACAGACCTCATCTTGCACACCTTGGGCACATAGTGAATACTGAATACTTTCTTAATGCCAAATATCATTGTTTTTGATCATATCATGAACCAAAGAACAGCACAGACTACATAAATTAATCTTTTTCCTGGTGCAGTATCCCTGCAGACCCCTAAAAGGCTGTGTAAAATACATAGCCGTTAATTAATTTCCTGTTTCTGTAATTATGAAAATCCTAAAGCGCTTAAAGACTTTTAATACCAGACCTATCTTTTTTTAAAATAAGTAATTTGAGATTGTCTTTATCTCTTCTCCCTCCACCTCCATGTGTGTATTTGGTTTTCCACACGGTATATTGGTCTTTCTTCATGTGAACCTGTAATTATTGAACAAATTGTTGTCACAATGAAGAACCTCTTAGACGTTTATGAGGATGCATTAGAAAACAATAGGCCTGAGAGATAAGTAGTGAACACAGCACTGAAACATATTAAGGCCAGATTGAGTCATTTAACAGCTTTGAGAGAACAAGGAAGTAGCCTCAAGTTAACAAAGGTCTGCACAGCGGGGTGTTTATGCCAGCTAATACTAATTCACATTTGCTAAACAGTGTAAACAGATTTGCAGGCAACACCAGGCATCCCATTTAAAGGGATTAGGTGTGCTGCTTCCCTATTGTCTGGGCTGAGGAATGTGGGGTGCTCAATCTGCTCCTTGCAATTAGCAGACACACCCTTGGTGCAAAGCCAGTGGCAGGGCATTTAATCCATTGATTGGAAAGGTAATATTTCTTTGAACTCAGAAACTTGTCCCGTGGTGTAACCTGCATCCTTGGTGACCCCACACCTCGCTGTTAAAGTGACCATGTGCTATCTGTCAACCAGACAGTTGATAAACGGTATTTGGTGTTCAAAACCTCTGCCAACTGGCATATTGATTTTGTTGTAGTCATTTTACCATGCTGGAAGAGGAAGGGAATACCTACCAGCTTTGTAATCAGAGTGTGAAAGAAATGTATTATAGCAAAAGCCAACTATTACATAGTTGTTTATAACAAGAGCAAACTCAAGTGTTAATAAATGGGCCATCCCCATGCTCTGATGGTAAGTGCAGGGTGTTGCTTGTTTATGTTCAAAGTGCACAGCCCTTACTAGCAACTTCTTTTTTTTTTTCTCAGCAAAGTTTAAAAACACAGCAGAGGATTCATGTGATCTACATGCTGTTATCTGTAGGAAGTGATTCATGTTACCCTGGAGCTGGAGAAACTCCTGCATTGCTTGTATCCTGTCTGTCATGCAGAAAGGCTATTTCCAGGCTCCTCCAGCTGGCCGGAGGGTCAATACAGCAGAGTTCCTCTGAGTCTTGGAAGGTAGTTAAAGAACCAGTCCCAGAGGCACCTTCCTAGAAAATTTTTGCAAAAGGAGGTTGTGTCTAAACAGGAGGAGAATGAGCTGGTATTCAGCCGAGCACTTACGTATTGTCTGCAGGCATCTGGATTAATTGCAGATTATATGCCAAAGCAGAATGGAGTTTTGTGCTAATAGAAAGGAGCTGAAGCAGTGTGTGTGTGTGTCACTGGGTGATTTCCCTGCACTCTCTGCTGGCTGGAGAGGAAGCTGGTCATAGTGCTGAGCTGCTCTGGGGAGGGGAGCTTGGTGCGGACTGACAGCACAGGGTGTGCACACTCCAGGAATCACTGGAATCCACAGCATCCTGCAGGGATCTGGAAGTTTTGCAAACCTCCCAGCTGGCTGTTGTGAGCTTTTTCCAACTATGACCCTAAGGGGTCACTGCTATGGCTTAGGCTGGTACAGGCTAATTCCACAAATACTGGTGGTGAAAGCCTTACGTAGTGCACACTGAGCTTCAAATCTGCCTGTGCCCCTCTGGCATCATCAGTACCTGTTTCACCAGTGACAGCATGTCAGAAATCCATCTCCAGCTATTTAGGGATGTCTTCTTTCAAAGCTTCTCAGGCATGTAAAGCATCTTCCTGGAAGTAGAAATATGAAGTTCACAGAGCACAGATGAAAGGGATTTGGCACTGGGTTCCATTTTCTAAGAAAAGGAAAAGAATATCCAGTCTCTGAAACCAAAGTTTCAAGGGCTGTTCCACTCACTGTCTTTTAGGTTAAAGTGTTGTGCATAAAATTATCATATAAGGTGTAAAAGAATGTTTTTTTCCAACACACAAGAAGTTGGATCAAAGGCAATGCACCTTTTCCTGAGTGCAGCCTTTATTTCTCATGAAATCACTGGGGCTCCTTGGTGTGTTCAAGGCAAGGATGTGGCTGGAGCCCTGCTTGTGGCCACATTCAACCTTCCTGGAGTCAGGCTCAGTGTTTGTGTACAGTGTTTAAAGGATAATGGCACTAAACACTGCCCTCACAAACCACGGTAATTACTTCTACTGCTGAAAAAACCCAGAACATGAACAAAAATATCATAGGAAAGCTATTTCTAACACTAGTGCTGCTCTTTATGGCTAAGTGGCAACCATCACTTTTTTCCTAAATTATGTGTTCTTTTTTTCAAGCATTTAGATGATGCAAACCAGATTTTTGTGGCAGCATTATTGCTTATAGCCAAAAGAGCATTCAAGGAAACACTGTATTTCTGCTAAATTGCCATTTATTCAGAACACTCTTGAGTTGTTTATCTTTTTTCATTCTCCTGACAAATCAAGTAGCCATTGAGCCTGTATTTCTGAGTATAAGTTCTGTGATAATTTTAGTAAAAGTAATAGCTACTGTGTACGTTTTTGGGCTGAGAATATGCAGAGTTCTGGGTTTTGTTTTATTTTTAAAAGGAAAACTTCCCAGGAAAATTGTTTTTCCTGTTTGACAGTAAAAGTTTGTTTTGGAACTTCTTCCTGAAGTTTAATGTTGCAATAGAAATTTTGTTGATGTAATTGCACTCTAGTTATTCTACAGTTGGGTTGGGGGGTTTTTTGTTTTTTGGTTTTTTTTTTGCTTACCGGTTTTCTGGACTGATGCATTTAGTTGAAAAAAAAGTATTGTGAGCATTCACTAGAAAAATTCTGTGAATGCCTTTTAGGTTTTCATGTTGCTTTTTATTCACTTTGAATGTTCCTAATAGTAAGTGCTTAATGGAGTGAATGTTCCAGAGAAAATAAATGGTAACAGATAATCATGCAAAGGTATGTAATTTGAATATTTGTCCCAGGCATGTGAATATGAAAGTTCTTTGGGGTTCATCCAGGCTGGAAGTAAGAGCAATAACATGAGGTGGAGGTGATTAATCAAGTGTTGCAGAGAGAAAAATATGAATTACAAGTAATCAAAACAGTATCTAGGACAAATAGTTCACAGGCAATCCACAGGCCACACATGTTCACATGAACAAATTATTGAATTGTTTCAAGGTGAGGACATTTGTATACATAGATATCTTTGTATGCAGTCATCAACAAAAAAATGAACCAATACACTTGCATAAATCATTTACTTTATAGATGCTATAGAGTTCCTTTTTTGAAATAGACCACTGTTTGTGTTTCACCTCTAAAGAGTGGGAAGTACAATTTTACCTTAGAACTGACTTAAGCATTAAGTAAAGCAAGCTGACAGTCAGCCCTATCCAATGCATGGCATAACCCTGAAAAATATCAGATATTTTCCTTTGAGCACAGTGCTATAATTAATTTAAAATATTAAAACTTAGACTGATAAAAGAGATAAATATATTTTTATTTGTGTTTTGATTTTTGTTGTTTCTGTAGTGCATGTCCTCTTGTTCTGCTGCTTGGCATAACTGCTAGTTCCCTGCTTTCAGGGAGGTTTTACAGGAATAGTGTTTTATCTTTTCTAGGCACTATAACTTTTACAGTGCTTAATAGTTTTTAATTCAATTACAGTGAATTAAGTTTACCTTAGGATCTTTGGAGCCCCTTAGAGGGCTCATCTGATTAATTACTGTGCAAAACGGACTGTTAGAATAACTAGGTTTTTATGCAGTTTCTCTCTGCTTCTGTAATTTGCAGGCATTGATACTGGATGGGTGAGGTTAATGTGGGAGACATGTTCCCACAAGCTCGCTGACTGTGTGACTCTTCTCTCCTCCCAGACAAAAACAGGTTCCTGAGGGTGGGGACCATGTGGGATCCCTGCCTGCAGTGTGAGGTGTCCCCTCCAGTGCAGAGAATTTTCTCTGTCAGCCCCAGCTAGGTGACCAACAGAGCAATCAGGATGGCTTTATGAACATGTCCTCATGAACGTAGTAGCAAATGAACTTTGCAATGCAGACTGCAGGCTGAAGTTAACTTTATTTATGGTTTTAGTTGTAGCAACAATAGGCCAAGCTAGAAAATATATCCCACTCATCATCCACACTCCTGAAGTGTGTCATGTCTGGGACAGTAGGGAGCAGCAGGGTAAGGAATGAGTGAGCTGCAGAGAAGCCCTGCTCCTCCATGGGTTCACACAGGTCAGGGGTTTAGTGGTTTGTGTAAGTGGATGTGGTCCTGCTCTTGAGCCAAACCAGACAGGCCTTAGGAGAGGCATGGCATCTAGTTATACACTTCCTTATATGACAAATTAAAGTGGCTTTACCATTCTTGGGCACATTTATCCCATCCCTCTGCAACCTTGGCAGGCTCATGGCAGCAAACCAGGCACGGTTTTGAGCCAGGCAGTGCAGCTGAGTGTAAGGGCCACTTTGAAGGGAAGGGAAACCACCTGTGTAGGGCCTGGCTTGTAATTTTATTGGATGCAAGTGCACAGTGTGAATTGGGAAGGGAAAGACACCCTGTGTTAAGAGGCCTTTGTGTGTCCCTGTGTGGCTGAAGTTGTAGCTGTGCCTGTGGCCCCTGCAGAGGGAATGAGGAGGTCTCAGGCCAGGACAGGCCATTCACTGGGTTCCATCCTCACTCACCTCCTCCCCTCATTCTCCAGCATGAGCTGGAGTGAGTAAAACCCATAAGAGTGAATAAAAATCATCATTTCCTGGGGAGAAGAAAGCTGGCTAGTACTGGCTCAGAATGGGGATTTCCAAAGTTAATTCATACCTGTGGGGTGAAGTCCAGTATCAGTCTCTTCAAATAGACCTGGGATTTCCAAACCTAAATTAGGTTTGTAGGGACGACGTCCAGTCTTATTCTCTGCAAACAAACTGTCTGGCCAGCAGTTTATGTGTTATTAAACTGTGACCCTGTGTGTGTATTAGCTCTATTAATTTTTAAGTTTTCTGTGAATTTTTTTAAATCTACCATTTGTAGTTTTCCTTTGACAGCCAGAGAGGTGATGAGGAGAGAGGAGAGCTGAGATGTTATGTATCTTCCTCTTTTGGGGTATAGGCCTCATTTTATGGAACTTTTGAAAGTTCTCAGTAGTTTTGTCCCTTTTGGAAGTGCAACAGAAAGCCACAGTTGCACTGATGTCATCAAAGAAAAATGAGCTGGTATTGAGCTGAAAAGTGCATAAAAAGTTTATGGAACTTTTAAATAAGTTTTACCATGAACTGCAGCAGTTGATTTTGACTTGAACAAAACCAAATCAAGTGTTAAACCTTTCCACATTGATATGTTGTAATGGTAAGTGAAACTTTAAAGACAGTGTTGAGAGAGGCAAAGTGCTCCATGAAGGGCCCTGGCGACTGCGCTGCAGGGGGATCCAGAGCAGAAGCAGGGCTGGGCCTGCCAGAAATCCATGCTAAAACTCGGTTAAAGAGGACCATTGCCAAGAATTTATCACACATCTGTTTTGCCTTGATTTTATATTTAATTATCACCTGCAAAAAGTCTGATTTCTAAGCATTAATTATGAAATTAATAAAAGAGTTTACAAGGCAGCGCTGTAATGCACTCTGGGGCGTGTCCTGCTGGAGCGGGGCCATTTCTGAAGTTGTTGAAGTTGTTGCTCATAAAGTTTGTGCTTCGGTTTGTGGTCAGGACAGAACAATGTCCTTGGAAAAATACTGTGTAGTTCTGGTAGTCCTGCCTGGCAGAAAGCTAGCTGTATGTAGGGCCCCAAAATGTGTATGGGTTGTGCATACAGCAGGCTGTCTACTGAGCCAGAGGTGATGTGTCACCAAAGTTGTGAAAGCTTCCTCATAATCACTGCCCTGCTATTTGTCTTGTCTTTCATGGGAAGTTCACACAGAAGATACTTGAATATGTTAAATATATTCAGGTTAAGATGCTGCAGTTTCTTTATAACTTTTAATAATATTATTATTATTATCATCATTATCATTATCATCATTATTATTATTTTGTTATTCAATTAGTATGGTGCTTAAAGGCTGCAACTGTAATGAAGACTTCACTGTTCTGAGTATCTTACAGGCACATGATGTAATATAGCATGGATGATTGTGATCAATTCAGTTGTGCTAACTTCATGAATTGCTTCTCCGATGAGTATTGATAACTGATTTTGTATTAATTACTACTTTGTTACAATCAGTTCTGACCTATAAGAGTGGTGTAAACTTATTTGTTTTTCTCTATAATCACAGTGGTTTGGAAATACATAATGGGCCAAGAGCTGATTTCCCTCATGCAATGACTGGCCCTGAGCTTCTAGCAATTTGATCAAGTACCAATGGGCAGAGTCTTGGGCCTCAGCCTCTGGAAACAAGGTGCAGTTTGGGAGAAAAAGACATGGTACAGGTTAAGTGTGAAATGAAAAACTTTCAATATACAGTACTATGTCCCACAATCCGTTCCTGTCTGACTACTCTATTTTTCTGCTTACTGCACTTGTGCAGATCTTAGAAATCCCAAAAACTTTGCATCACACCTTGTAGACTGAAGCTGCTGCCTCCACTGCTCCAGTCTGAGAGCTATTTTGTGGTGTGGGCCCTTGCTCAAAGTGCTGTGGCAGCTTTCCCTCTTGTGGGAAGCGCCTTCCTCAAGCGCCTCATGCTGCTCAGAAATGCAGAAACATCTCAAATATTTGAATTCATTCAGCACCAAGTCATTCAGAAACAAGCTGGCAACTTACCTGCCTCTTTGGAGCATAGGTGAAGTTGCTGCTTTCTGCCTGTAAACTTCCTGAGTTGAGGAGCACAGTCACCCATCAACTTAGAGGCATGCTCTGCACTTGTCAGAGCTCCCAAAATGTGAGAGTTATTCCCTTGTATGGCAAATCCAGCAGAACAGAAGGCAGCATCCATATGATTAGGGTTTATGAGGTCTGTGTCCAAATACACTGACAGATTCAATATAAATCCCTGAAATGAAATAATATAGACACAGATCTCTCCAGAGATGTACACACTCTGGGAACTTCAAACCCCATCACTGATGGGTTTAGACTGATTTTTTCAGGGTGCTCTCCGCTAATTTGGAAGTCATTTAATGCCGTGTCATACAGATAATTGATTTGAACTGCAATTTGATATGTACACATTTCCAGTTCTTCATCGAGCATATGAGCTGCTCTTGTACCTTTTCTGCCATGAAAATGAGCTGTTTCTATTTCAGCCAGGATTGACTGTGGTTTTCCTGTTGCTATAGTAGGTTCCAAAAGTATGTTAGGAAGTGAAGGACACGACTGCTTTCATTCCCAACTTACATATATAGACAAGCACTAGTTCTGATCTGTTACACTATTGAATTAACAATGCCTGATAGGGGTAACACTGTGTTTTCCTCTACTTGTGACCAAAATTAGCTTCTCCTGAGCTCCTGCCTCTCAGAATTGTAATTTGCAAAGACAGGACAAAGATATGATGTGGATTTTTTTTTTGTTGATTCACTTGATGAATTTACTGCTTCATAGTCTGTTTATGAAAGTTTAACTCTAAGTTTTCTCTTAAAATAACAAAGACTAATAATGGTGGGGTCTATTAATATTCATGCAGTGAGATACACAGATGTGTATTAAGGTTGTTGATGCTGAAGATTTCTTTGTGGGTAATTTGAATTATAATTATCATCCTTTGTGAAACCACATATTCCTTTAGTTTTTATGTGACAACATAGACATGTAACTTTTTTGGGGTAGTAATGGGATTAAAATTTGGGCAGAAAGTTATGGTATAGTTACATTGAGTTTTGTAATGTAAAATAAGAGGCTTTCTCTTAACCATGAGGAAAAACCAACCTGGCAGTGTGAGGCCATTGGCTTTCTGAGGTTTTCACTGGTGGTATTAGGTTCCTTATTAAAATTATCTTCATTTATCCTGTGTATTGCTACTATACAGAACATTGGTTTGGCTGCTTATAGCTGGTCTGTTGGGTTTTTCAAACATGTGATATCATTATTGTCCTCTCAAGCATTATAATTGTGGCTTTTAATTTTTAAGGGTTTTTTTAAGCTTCTCAAAGGATCCTGGGAGGAACTTCAGTTTGTGGTGTATGTTGGCTTACAGGATAGATGTTCTGTGACTGCCTCTGAACTAGACTTCTATTTTCACCATTTCTTTCTGAACTCTATTCTATTACCCATTTTTTCTTATGTAATAATATATTAGTTCTCTCATTAGAAATGTGCAGCCAGCTCCAATTACTCATTCCTTTGAACAGACCCTCCCATACTGAGATTCTGAGAAAGTTAGGATGAAGTCCATAAACACCTAAAGTTTAACCTAAGAACCAGACAATGAAATGTGATTGTAAGGCTGTGGACAGGGATCGTGTTCTGTCAAGAACTTGTCAGAGTGCTTCAGAAGAAACCAGGTGAGCAGAGAAAGGAGAAAAGGACGCAGTTGCAGCTTTTGTTGAGTTGCTTTCTTTCACATCCTGTTACTCCATTAAGTCTGGGCAGTGTGTTTTGGTAAGTGCTAATTCTTTACTGAACTCCAATGAGGAAAAATATGAGACCACTTGTAAACCAACTGTAAGAGGTTATGTGCTGTTGTGGCTCCTCTGAGACACACTATTTTAAGCTCATTTTTAAGATAAAATGTCACATTAGAAGTGCTGCAGTATGTGCTTTCAAAATGATGATTATTTATATTTTTATTCCTTTCTATAGACTTAATGGGTACAGAGATTGAGGAGCAAACCCTTAATGTTAGGGTGCTATTTAAGTGCAGCTTTCTAGTGTTCATGAGACACTATTTTTGTACCTAGAGCAATGAACTCAGTTGCTGAACATAACTTTTCCTTCCACCTAGACACGTTTATTGTATGTATTGTGGATCCACATGTCTCCAGACATGCAGCCACAAATCCCTCCATGCTATATTCCCAAACAGTTCCATAGCTCAAGTGCAATTAATGGTCATCACATGGTTGTTTAATTGAGGCAGTAGACCAAAGGCACTTTCATGCAGTTGAAGGGGGATCACTGTCTGGAATGACAAAGCATATGGAAACCATACATTTTTCCTCACCTGGTCTGTTTCATTTAAACTCATGTCTCCAGTCCTTGAAAGCCAGTATTAAAAACATCTATCTTCCTACCTCACGTGCCATTGCTAAGTCCTTGAATAAGTGAAAAGAAGTTCAGTGTAACAGGAGATCCTTAAATTGACCACAATATATGTTCTAGTTGAGGAATTTTGTTAGGAATGACTTGATCTTTGGTAGGAATATCTGGAAGAAGCTTCCAGCTTAAGCAAGGCCTTGGAAGGTTATTCAGAATTTGCAGATAGTTAGTAGACATGGATCGACCAAATGTGGAGTGATAACCTTGAAGAAGGATTTTGCTAAACATTAAAATATTTTAATGTTCCTAGAAGAAGATGGGTATTATGGGGCTAAGAAGGAATATAATTTTCAGTTGGCACTGGAAACTTGGTTAGATTTTGGAATTCCCAGAGGAGAAATACTGGTATGATGTCTAACAGATAGTGACAGAGGTGATGTCTAAATTAAACATTCATGCTCCTTCACATGGCTATTTGCTGAAATATTTATGTTGGAATATATTTCATTCTTTTTTATGATTAAAGTTTGCACGAAGAATGCATGTTTATTTATGCCTCAGAGATTAGGGTCAGTGCTATGATGTGAAAGCCAACTGATTAGATGCTACTTTGGTTTAACAATTATGTACTGATTAATTCATGTTTCAAGTTTAAAAATATATTATCATTTTTTACTTTCATAAACAAAACTGTGTATCTTGAAATCCCACAGGTTTCTATAAGAGGGATAGCTATTAGAAGTAAATAAAAAACAAAGATGAACAAACTATTTAAAAGATAATCCTATGTTATGGATTGTAGTCAGAAGTTTGAAAATATATTACCAATTCTGTAAAGGTTAATAGTGGTAATTGCCAGCTGTATTGATGGGCTTGCTTTTACCAGAGTAATTCTTTAGGTTTGATTAACATGGTGTTGTGAGTAACAAAAATGGATTTTTGCAGAATTTTCTCATGTAATGAAGCTGAAATATTTTCTAATATTTTGGCCACAAGTATTTCTGCCAACTGCTTCTCTCCCTTCAGTGACAGGTACCATTCTTAGTTCTGATTTCTGTAGGTCCTAATATGAATAGGCTCATGTGGCACTCTTCAGATCTAGTGTTCCCTGAGCACCCACACATACCCAGATATTTTCACTTATGAACAGAAATTATTTTTGTTTTGCTTTACTGTGGTTTTTTTTTTTTTTTCCATTCTGAATGCTGCTGCAGATATTTCCCAAGTCAGATGTCCTATTGCATTACCTCTCCTTGTTTTAGCAGCTTTCCATCTTCTAGCTCATCAGAAACAGCCTTTTAAAGTCCTTTCTGAGTTTTCCCCAACTCAGTGCTTATCTCCTGCTCTTTGTCAGGAGATTAAGTGCACATTCATATAACTAATGATGATTACTTCCATCAGCACAGAGTGGTTTTGGCTATTCTTCCACACATAGTGCCTCAACAAAAATTAACCCTGCTCACATATTGTGAGTGTGATTTCGTGCTAGAACTGGACTAATCTAATGGTGAGCTGCCACTGAAAGGCTCAGGTACAGACCTTGTCCTCATCTATACAATAACAGGTAATTTACTTAATACACACAGGGTAATTTGCTGAAACCTCTTGAGGTACCATGAACTTTACATTTTGAGGTATTTACACTAACCTAATTGAAAATTTACCTTGCAGCAGAAATGGGTGTAATGGACTGAAATTTTTGTTGTTAAGTTTATGATATTATCTTTTCTCTCTTTTTTGACCTCTATTTGTTGAAAATCTTGTTGTTGCTACTTGACTTGAGATTAAGTAGTGTTCATAAAATATAGCTGTATATTTTAAACATCAGTTTTTTCACTATTCACAAATAGTTTGAAGAGCTATATTACAAATTCCAGTATTTATTAATATCCAGTATATATTAATTCCTATTATAGAGGCTGATTTCACAAATGAATTTTTCTCCATTTGTTCTTTTGTCTGACATTTTGACTTGAGGACCCTGGTAACATTTGCATAGTCCATTCACAGCCTACTTGCTGTCAGTATATCATGATGCTGTCCCACAAATTTCATATCCTTCATTTCCCACCTCTCTTCTTGCACTGTTGGGTTTTCTTTTGTGCCCAACACAAGAGTCAGTATTGAGAGGCTTCTAAATGAAAGAATTTGTGTGATTTCCAAGAGATTCTTTCATGAAGATTGTTTGGATACTGAAGATTGACTACCACAATTAAGTAACTCTAATTAACTGAAGGCAATATAACTTGAGATTCAGCTCAAGTTTGTGGCTCAAAGTAAATGGTTTCTACAAGCTGAAGTTGCTCCTAAGCAGAGTTGAAATTTTCTACAGAGCTGGTATTTTCTACAAATTTTTATTTAACTTGAAGACTTTCTTTTGACATTGCAGACATGTCAAGGCTAAACTCAGTTCAATAATTTCATCATTAAACATTTATTTTAAGTTAGGTTCCTTCCTCTCCAGTGTCAGGAGACCAGTCTTCCTGGGCTAGCACAGACATTTTTGAATATCCCCCTAAGTGAACATTAGCAAGGAATGAATGAGAAATGAGACATTTTGATGTTTTGAAGAGACTGAAGGCAGACAAAATACAGTGTACTGAGGATTTTTATGAAGGAGCACCAAGGCCTCTACTGGATAAACAAATCCAAATCACTGAGATGAAAGCTTAATTCTGGAAATAAATGAGGGCTTTTTGTTTGTCAGGTTTTATATATTGTAGCCTTCCCATTCTGGGAACACATTGTTTTGAATTGGTTAAGGTAGAATTTGCTATTTCTTAAGCACAGAGATTACCATGAACAGTTTATAAGTATTTAACAAAATATTTCTTTTTGTAAAGGAAGACTTTTTCCTGACATGTCTCTGGAATGCTGTCATCTGTTACTTTCCCTAAAACATATAAGAGAAATGAGCAGCTAACATGGGCTATTAGAAATTAAGCTAAAGAAGCCAAACCCTTTTTCTTCACATGGGTGTTCATATTTTATGTTAAGACCAGTTATCTTCCTGTAATTCTTACTGGCTTACTGAAGCTTCTGTAAAGAAGATTAAATTTTCTTACAATGGTGAGATGCTATGTGCTTTGATAAGGAAATGCTTCTTTTCTGTAAGTCAGTTGTTAGTAATACAACAATTATTTGATAATATTTCATTCACAATGGCATGCTTAAAATAGTTGCTGCCAATTCATTTTTAAGAAAATAATTACTTGTTTCTAACATCCCTAAAGAAACAATTATGTAATAAAAAAATTACATGACTGACATATTCGTTACCTATAATAAGTGCAAGTATTCCTTGAATTTTTAAGCAATTTTGTAGGGTTTTATATTTAAATATTGAAACCTATTAAAATTGCCCATGGAGATTTGTGGGAGAGGTTATCTATGGGGCTCTGCTAATTAATTATGATATATTTTACTTCCATGTGATTTGTCACTACTAGTCCTGTAAGGACTACAGGAAAAATCATTTGTTTAATCTGACTGGGACCTTGTGGCATTTAATTGTAAGCATAACTGTGATGCAATAAATCCAAATGAATTTGGACAGTGATTAACAGGGAGCTCCTTGATATGGTAATGAGATTAAAAAACTGGTTCCTAAGTGTTTCTGTGGATTTCATTAACATTTTTGCAACTAAACAGTTTCTAGGATGAGGGTGGTTGCTTGTTGACCAGTGTACATTACTGGTTGAATGTAACCTTCATGAAGATATTTCTTTGTGTCTATGCAGAATGTATAAATATTTTTATGTATGTATATATGTGTGTGTCGATGGAAAATGTACAAAGAAAATAAAATACAGAAGATTTATGCTGCATTTATATACAATGAGCCAAACAAAAATACACCACAGAGTTAACCTTATTATTACATATATTTAGAAAATTCTAAAATGTACTAGTGAACTAATCACAGATATGTAGTTCCTACTGTGAAAGCTTATTATCTACAACACCTGCAAATATTTAGACATCTGCATAGCTTTACTACTGTGAGTAGATCTACCGATTTTATTTGTTTGTCATATTTATGCCCAAATTTGTCATTGCATGGCACATTTATGACAAAAAAGGAAGGAAAAAAATCAGAAGTTTTATATGGTTATTCAGAAAACATATAGGTTGATCCTTTCAGGTGCTGTATTCATCACATTGCTAGAAAACTGAAGTTTTAAAGAATATATGTATATTTTTGGTATTTAGCAGAATTATTGCAAAACTATAGAGAAGAAAATGAATGCTTCCTTTAAAAGCATCAAACTGCTCCTGGACTTCAAGGCAAAGGAATTTTTTCTTTGTTTAGTGTTGCAACTCCTCTCCTGGTTATTTTAGTCTGTTTCCAAAACTTGTCTCATCTTCCTCTGTGCTGGTCTTTAAATGGACTTGATATCATCTCCAATTGTTTGTCATCTTTGTTTTCTTTATTTTTTTAATACTTTCATTGCTGAAAATAATTTGATTTATTGGAAGAGCTAAAGCTCCATTTTTTGTAACCACCATTCAAGTAGCAATGGTGCATTTTTCATATTCTGCCCTGGGAAAAGGCTTTTCTGTGTTCTAGAAGGAGAAATGGTTCAGTTTCTCCAGCTTCTCTGTTCCTCAGCATTAGATTGGTAACCAGAGGTCACAGTCCCTTGTCACTGGACTCTGTGTGTCACCAGTGGAGACTGTGCCACAAAATGGAGACCTGCAGAGGTTAGAGTTTTGTGACTTAAGGAACGAGCAAGTCTTGAATTTGAGATTTGCTGCCAACCTTCCATGTGTGACATTTCCCTTTAGGCTCTAGCTCAGGGAAATCTTTGCTGTGAGACTCATGGTGTTTGGGTGCCTGCTCATCTGTTTGTTACAGGAAAGGGGTGTAATACAGTTCAGTGGGAGCAGGAACCACACTAGGGCTTATCTCTTAGGGGATGCTGCAAACATCAGCTGCTTTACCTGGCTGTGTGCTGGGCTTAGTGTGTGGAGCTCAGCCTTCTGCTGACTGCCAGCTACAGCCAGCACACCCTCCAGAGGAGCTCTGTTTGTGCTGCCATGGAAGTTTGTCCCCTGCATTCCTTGCACCCCTTATTCTGTGTGTCAGTCGCTCCCTTGGCTCCCTCCTGTTTGGGCTGTTCCATGAAATCCTGAGAGAAGGAGCTTCAGTGTGTCTCAGGGCTGCTGTGCTGGCAGTCCTGTCGCCAGCAGAATACAGGTTTCTTTTTTCTGTTTGCTTGTAGTATTATGGAGAGGGCTTTGAGGCATCTCACCCTCCCACAGCTGCAAGGCAGGACCCATGATGTGAATGGCTTAGCTACTTTTGTTTTGGTTTTAATCTGGATTTCAACTTTATACTTGGATTGATTTTTATCCTTGGGGAAGAAAATGTAGATTGTTTTACTAACAATGGGTAAACATTCATACCACAAATGGTGATGTGACCTATATTCTGTTGCTGTCCCCCATGCAGAGCTCTCTTTGCCTTCAGTGGAAGCCCAGATGGAGAAATGACGGTGGGAACTGGCCACAGGCAAAGTTGCATTTGTCTTGTAATGGGCTGGGTTAGAATTTGCACTGGTGTCCCCTGAGCTTCCATGGCACTGTGATGCAACAGATTTATTCAGTAAATAAAGAGTTTTACTCAGCTGAATATCAGAAAGTATTGATTGTATAGGACATTTGCAGTCTGTGTAGTGGTTACTGGATCTGCCCAGGTTGCTGCATAGTTTGTGTTACGGAAATTCATCAGCAAAGGTTGGGGTATCAACAGCTCCATGTCAGCTGAGGTCTTGGTGCCTAAAGAAGTGGGATTAAGCACATACTGATGGTAGTGCTAAAATCTGTAATTCAGCCATGGTTAAAGTAGTGGTCAAACAGCCAACATTCATTGTTTTGATTACAAACATTAATTTAACACAATTTTTTTTGCAGTGACATCACCATCATTATTTCAGGCTGTTTGCAGGCTCAAGAGCATCGTCATATTTTTGCAAATGGTTTCATTCAATGGCTATGAAGAGTCAGAGACACATTTCTGAAGAAAGCTTAGATGTTGCAGTTAAATATTGCAGCAGAGAGTGAGCACTGCATCAAATTCTGTTTCTGTGTTATCATGGAATATGCAGAACCATGTTCAAAGGTTGCACAAGAACTGCAGTCTAAATGTGGGGTTTTTTCTTTTTCTGTTCAGAGACATATGATAAAAGTGCTGTGAGCTACCTAGACCTCAGAGTTGCTTAATAGCTTGTGGGAGCAGCACCTTGCCAATTTTAGAGCATCAGTCTATCTGACTTAACCACATGTAGACTTACTGGCAGGTCTACTCAAATCTGTGGTGTAATTATTTACTTCTTAAAGGGAAAACAGGCTTACATTATAATGACCTTACAATAACTTTCAGTTTTATGTGGAGAAAAATAAACAGTTGTCATTTCCTTGTTATTTTGAGGTTTGAGCCTTTACCACAAAGGTTTTAAATATTTACTAACTACTGTGTTCTCTGAAATTTCTCTCTTTAAAAATACAGTGAATTTATTCAAGGAAATCTTTCTGCTGCACCAAGCATCACAGTCTTGATTATAGAATTATAAATTATATATATTATAAATCAATATCTTTCTCCACCATTTTTCTTGTTATTACTTGATTTTTAGTTCATTCAGAATGTTTATTTTTACTATTTAAGCTGCCACTTAAAAATTCAAAATGCAAAGGCTTTTTTTTTTTTTTTTAATTTGTGATTTAGCCCTGTTCCTAGGAAAAAGAAAGTACTTTTGGCATTGGAAGAAGAAATAAGTTTGCCAGTCTCATATCTGAAAAATAGCTTTGCATCAGAATGCTCCCCAAGAGTTAAATTTTGTTGATAGCAAGGAAACTGAGTAATTAATTGTTTACTTTTTCTGTTTTGTTAATGTTGTTGGGTTTTTTTATATGAAACAAAGAGGAGAGTGTGTTGTCATTTAAACAAATATTCATTGCTCTCTCTTTTTCCTTCCTTCCCTGACATTGATGATTTGTAACTCCATTTTTCCTTTTACACCTTTTTGTGTATTTCTGGTAGTTACTCTGAGATCTTGAGCACTCAAAGGACATTAGAAAGACATGAAGCAGTAATTTGGCTACTGTGAGGGAAGGCAGCAATTCTGGGGCTGTAGCAGGGCACTAATGCTCAGGTGGCTCTGGCTGTAGGAATTATTAACTTCAGGAGTATATTTATAAAGCAAGAATTGCATCAATTTCTAGTTTCTTCTGAATGTATGACTCCTCAAGCTTGTAAGGAGTGGTGCTTTTTCCTGGGAAATCACCCATTTTTATTTCAAATGAGAACAGAAAGTTGACATATCCTTTTTAATTTTTTTTTTCACTCAAAAGGAAGCTCTGCAGACTTTTGGCTTGGAAACACTAGAATGTTTTGGGTTGTTTGTGAATCTTGAAATTAAGCTTTCCAGTGTTGCCAAAGAATCACAGAATCACAGAATCACAGAAGTTCAAGACTGGAAGAGACCTATAAGATCATCAAGTCCAGTCGATGTTCTAACTGTTCAACTAGATCATGGCAGCAAGTGCCACATCCAGTCTTTTTTTGAATTCTTCAAAGACTGTTGAACTATTTCATTCTGGTTAGACCTTCATTTCCCAAATTGCTACCTGGCTTTGTGGTAGTTGCATGGATAATGTGGAGTCTTGCTGCTGGAGCCCTGAAGGAGTTTGGCTTCCTGATAATGCAGTTCCATCACATCCACTGATCCAATGGCAGAGTTCAAGAGAAGACCTTGGATTCAGCCACTTTAGTTAGGTCTGGCAGGGAAAATGTCTCTGTGCAGCAGTTGGCTCAAGAGTCTATGGGAGAGAAACTGTGAGCTCTTCCAAAAGTTCTGGAGAGTTTGTTTGGTTCCTGTCTGTGCCAGATGAGGAATGCTCACACATGTTTTGCCTTCTCTGCTGTCATGATGACAATACCTCTAACAGGAAAGCAGGAGCTTAGCAAGATACATGGAGCAAGAAAGGTGGGAATCTGACAGTAGCATCTTAAATCATTTACCATTCAGACCTATTCTCAAGATATTGTTGGATAAAAATTCTCTTTCCCCTGCTACGCCTCCCATAAGAAAATGAGAGCACAGTAGCTCAAGCTAAAGTATCTGAATACCAAAATGAAACTTTTACTTTTGCTTCAATGCCTAGTCCGTTTTAGGCAAAGATTAAATTAAGGCAAAATTAAAATCTCTCAGTAAATTTCTTAGCTGGCTTAGTACAAAGAACTTCACGGTATTTGGAGTACTGTGGTATAGATGAAATTTAAATTACATTTGCAAATTACAGAATTAAAATAAAACCTTCAAACTTCAAAATCCATATGCCTTCCATTATCCCCTAACACTGCAAAAACAAAGGCTCCTCCTCATGAGAAACTGTATCCTGGCTTTGTGAAGTTTCAAAATCTTTGCTAAAATAGTACAAAAGTACTTGCCAAACATATAAGAAATCATAAAAAGTTTATGTACAATGCTTGATTTCCTTTTAGTCTAGATAGTCATCATATTGTTTTTTCCTGAAGTGAAAGTGGCAAGTAAATAATAATAAAAGTTGATGGGGAGAAGATAAGAGCCCTGTTTGTGGTGGTGTTGTGTATTATTGTGCTGTGGATTGTTCACAGGTAATGCTCTTTTGGGCTGGAGGTGGAGGTTGAAAGTAGAAATTTCCTCCTTTGCTTTTGCCATCACATATCCTCAGCTCATTATCCAATTCTGTGAACTGAGAGTTGTATTCTTGGAGCCCCAAATATTGCTTTGTACATTTTAGCATCTCAGTATAGGTCAAGAAGTATATGCAGTGTGCTAAACTGGGAACTGTGGGGTGGGTGGTTGTTTTGGTCTTGGTAATAGAAAATGCAAATCATTTTGGGTGGGGAAGGCAGGTATATTTTTGTGCAGAGCCCAATACTAACAAGTAAATATTTACCTTGGAGTGATAATGTCATGTTACCGTGCTATTTCATTGTAGGAATAAGTAAAAGGTAAATGTTTGCTTTTCAGTTACCCTCCCCAGAGCTTTTAATATAATACTCTTTTAAATCCTTATTCATATCATAAAAGGGCAGTTTTTTCTTTTTACAGAGAAAAAACCACAAAGACAACAGCAGTTCAACTTCTCTCAAGGCTCCACCAAGTGCTCATCCTGCAAGAACAGCCTCTTACACTCCTTTTGTTGATGTTTGTTGTCCTCAGCCCCTCAGCTACTGGCATGGCTGCCAGAGGAGGGAATTTTGGTGGTTTTTCTGATTGGGACTTCAATTGGAAGTGGATTTCTGCCTCAAAGCCTTGTCACTCAGCAGTAACTTGTGCCCATTATTGCCTTTTTTTGTTTCTGCTGTTGTCTTGTTGGGGCCTGATGCAGAATCCTACTGCTTATTTTGTAGCTCCTCACCTGCCTTTGTAGTTATCTGCACTATAACAAACGACTGAACCAAATTCATCTTCAACAAAATTGAACTTGATACCCTTTAGACTTGCTCTACTTACAAAAATGAGGTGAATTTAGGGTGTGCCAGTCACAATTAGAAAAGATACCCCAGCTATATTACCTTATTAGACACACTTCTTTCCTACCCACAGAAGACCGTGCATGGTCAGTCATCTGTGCGGCTCTTGCGAGCGGTTTGCTCTGTCTTTTGACAGAAGTGGAATTTTATTTTAGGTGACTTAATCATGGAGTCTTGGTAGAAGGTGAGAATAACGATAGAGTCTGGTCTCTGACCTTGTCAGTGCTGATAATCCAGGCTACACATTCAGATTTCAAGCAAAGGAAGGTTTCTGTCAGTAATCCTGAGGCTGATTTCCACAACTTCCTTGACAGGAGTATTGAGACAAGGAAGCTTCTGAAAACTTCCTTGGAACGATGCTGAAAGATAAAGCTATCTGCAGGGGAACAGCTTATAATGAGGGTGAATCCCAGCATGGTGAGGGCAGCAGATAGTGATCTACAAAAAAAACAATAACAGCATTGCCAAAAGCAATGCATACCTTTTGGCACAAGATATGGTAACTGGAAGTAAACCTGGAGTAGATTTTGTGTGCAGAGCTAATCAGGAATTGTTATGTTTGTGTACAGTGTTTATTTGCTAAGCTTTATGGTCAACTTCATTACTCTTCATTTTATTCATTATTATGTCACTGAGCAGTAACTTGTTAAAAGATTAAAAGTTCCAATTGGTTGCTCATGCCTAAGGTATGTAAATGCTTTGCAGCTCCAGGAGTAATTTACTGACATTCTGGCAATTTGCACTTAAATAGTTTATGCACCCACATATACTTGCACACCAGCACAGTGCAAGTCCATAAATTAGCTGAGTATAAAGGGCCTGATCTTACAGTCCTGATGCACACAAATATCTCTCTTATTTTTGTTTGGGCTTGACCTGTTCAAAATGTCTATTAGAGAAGTCCTCAGAGATGAGCAGTGGCTTTTTCACAGCTAAAACCAAACAAAGCTCCTGTAAAATCCAAGGTGCAACAGTTAGTATGGAGTTTCTTTTGGTCAAAAATTTCCTAGAACTAGCTTTTCAAATATATCACCTGTTTTTGTAGATGTGAACAAATACACAAATGTGCGCACACAATCCTAAGGGTAGATCACTGTGTATGTCTCCACATATACATACATTTTCAGGCATATAATTTTAAATCAAATTTTACCCTTCCCATGCTCAAAACGTTCTTCTAATTTGCGTCTAGCTTTACAAATACTGCTTGTGATAATTCTTCTGTTAAAAAATTGTTTTTTGTTACCATGCTGACATGTCCTCAAATCTAGTACAAATGCTCACATTTTGAATCTTTATAGGCAGCAGATTCATGAGCACAAACTTATTAAATTCTGCCTTGAAGTTTAGAATAAGGTGTCAAACACTTAAAGTAATTATTCTCTCCTAAGAAAACAGATTATTTCCTCAACCAGACCTGCAAAATCATGCAGTACAGTGTGAACTTGGATAGTGCAAGGCTGGTATGACACTGCAGCCTTTTCTCACTAAGCTAAATTACAGATTCAGCCATAAAAGCAGATTATTCAAAATTGATGAAGTGCTTTTATACAGTTTACTGGCCTTTATATGGGGCCCAGGTGTTCCTCTCATTGGAATTTTTAAAAAATAACAAAAACACTTTGTTATTTGAAACTAGACAAAGATCAGATCTTGTAAGAGATTTTGAAGATTACTACAATAAAGATGTGTCTTTTTAAAACATGAAAATTACATACTTTTATTGAAAACTGTTTCATTTCATGAATTGGAAGTAGAAAGTGAAATATATTTGTATATTTTGTTTGGTGTATAATCATGCATGGTTGTTTCTTTACGAATATGGGATGAAGTCCTGTCATATCCATCCTGTAATGGAAGAAATAGAATGTGAAATTGAGTAAAAGAAAAGTGAATTACACAGGATTTTTGTTTATCAAACTGCAGAAAACAGAAAGTTTTTTATTATTTGGGAATTTTTAAATTTATTAATTTTTAAATTAATTTTTAAAATTGTTATTACTTAATACTTATTAATTTTTACACTAAATACCCAACTGAAAATGTTTTACCACCCTTTATTAGCACAAAATTTCTTGCATCCAGTAGAATCAATCTGCTTATAACCATGTTAACCTACTGATGTGTGATAGTTTAGCTTTACAGGGATGAGTAATACCTTTGTATTCCATCACCCATTATTTTCCCCAAATTTATCAGCCAATCTGATAAAAAATTGTCCTCTCCAATACTGCTTTACACAAATTTACACAAATTCTCTCTAGAGGCACTCCTGGGGAGTGAAGCTGTGGTGTTCTGAGGTTTCATCAGAGAGAGAGCAAGGTGCTTCATTTTGTACCTTCTGCCATTGTTTTAGGTTTCTTGAGTGTCCCTTCAATACAAGCATTTTCAATGAGCAAATTGCCACTCTGAGGGTGAAAACCATCATCAGCTTCTCTTGTTTGTTTTTCAGAGCGTGATACTTCTTTATGATTGTTGTACTTGCCAAGGTTAGGTTAACTTTTTCCTACATTAGCTGGTAAGCCTAAAAAATTGGCAGTTTTTATTTACCAAGTAAATGCAGCAATTTGTGGTTTTTCAATGAGGAATTTGAATTTTGAATTAGAAAGTTGTTTGCTTTTTTTTTCTTTTTCCTTTTTTTTCCTCTTAAGTGCAGTAGTTCAGATGGTGTCTTTTCCCCTGTGCTCTGCCTACTAATAGTTTGGAAAAGAAGATATAAGTGCAAGACCTAAAGAGGTGGCAAGGAGTGACAACATTATAATGTCTTTTTTTTCTAAAATTATCAAAGTTTCTCCTTTTGACTTACAGAGGCAGAGAAGATGGTCAGTCTCCCCAGAAGATAAATTCTTTCTCTCTGATAAACTCAGAGACCATTTCACATAAACTAATAGTGACTGTCAGGGGATAAGGTTAGATGAGAACCAAGCACTTTTTTTACTGGCATGTAAAATAACTATTGAAATCCTGAAGTCAGTTGTGAAAATGCCAGGGATTTTTTGGAACCAACATAAAGCCCTCAGGGATTTGTGGCAAGAAGTGATTCTGCAAGAAATGATTCTGCACTCAGTGAAATGCATGAAAAGTCTTGACAGTCTTCTGCATGTGGATTTTCCATTTGTCTATAAGCAGAATTTTTCAGAAAAAAAACAAAGTCAGAAATATCTGTCATTTATTACCATGTAAAATAACATAAAGGAATGTGAAAGCATCAGAGATCCCTGAGAACTGAAGGCCCAACCAGGCTGTTACTTCTGATTTGAAGTTAGTAATCAGGTAGATTTCTCAGATGGTCTCTTTTATCCTAATTCTGTTTTCCTGTATTTAATTCTTTATGCCTAAGAACTGGAGGGCAGAATTTCTCTCATCTTTGGGGCTGATGCAGTTATTCAGCTGCAATTACAGGCAGTGGGATTCAGGAAAAGAGGAAGCATTTGTTGTTTGTAGGGAATCACTTATTTTTAGTAAACCTTTTAGAAATTCACTACTTTTTGTTTTAAAAAGAGTTGTAGAAGATCTGAAATGCAGCCAGACAAATTGGCGGTACTTCCATTTTATCACTTTCAGTTGTTAACAGCTGCAAAAACTGCTTGTTTTTCTGTCCTCTCCCACTCTTCTTCTTTCCCTGCCATATCTTTCCATCTTACACAAACTTGTATCCACACTCTTTTCTTTCTTGAACAGAAATGTACTGGCTTTTAGTTTCCCATCTTTAAATTGATTAGGCCACATTAATTTTTAAACAAGTGTCACATATCCTTAACCGAGCGCTAAAAGGTTGAGAAGGCTTCACGGCGTAAAGCCTGATCCAGAACTCAGTGAGAAGAATTCTAAAAATGCAGGCTGCCCTTCATTAGCCCTCATGATATCTCCTGACAGGCAGTGTGTGCGTGCTCTGCCATGCCAGGCCAGGGCAGGACCAGCTGCCATGCACCATTTACCCTCTGTCAGCAGCTTCACTCGCCGCCCGGGCAATACCGCGCACACGAGTCTGTCACGCGTCAGCATCAATTAGGCTCAGTGTGCTGCGCCTGGGAAAAGCAGCAGCCCTGCTATTAACCATTTGATTTCTCCCCGCCTACCCCGGGCATCATCTGAGTCCCCAGGAGAGATGTTGGTTTTGGCGGAAGCGTGGTCACGGCTGTTCTTGCAAACAGCAGGTTTGTTTCAAAGCGATGCGCTCGTTCAGGTGAGTTGGCTTGGCTGCGAGGAGTTTGGTTTACTGGTACTGCTCTTTAAACAGGGAAGTTAGATACAGCCTGTGCACTTCCAGCCCAGTCAGATTTCCGTTTCACCTGCTGTGAAGAAGTGTTGATGTCTGTCTGTCTGTACATATTCATACCTGTGCACACGCACACACACATATTGTAAGCTTTAAACTTATCACAAGGCCACGGTACAAAAACACTTAATTAAAACTATCTTGCTGTATTATTCACTCAACATGTTTCCAGTTTTCCAGTTGTAGATACATCCTTGCATTGTTGTCTTTCTGGGCATTGTTGTTTGAATCGATTGCTGCTAAAATTTCCCCGACTTTGTGACAAACCAACATGTGTGGTCATGCCTAAATTTGAGCCACTGTTTTGTGGCTTTTCACTGCTGTTATGAAGGGGGTGGGGAGCAAGAAGACCACCCATGGTGTGTCCTCGTCAAGCAGCGTGGTGGGCAAATGGGTTCAGTGATGTGCAGTGAGTGCTGAGGGAACAACCTCTTCTGGCAGAGCTTTCCAGCACTTCCCTCCTTCCCCCCCTCCCCAAAATACAGCTTCTTCCTCCGTGTGAGCACAGAACACCCATGACTATTTATATAATAAAAGAGCTACTGTGTACTTTAGTGGAGAGTTGAAGACATTTTCACAGGTCTGTATCCACATGGGATTTATAGAGACTTACAGGCCTGGTCAGTTTGTAAAATCCTGATAGCCCAAGAGACTGTTGTCAGATGTTGGTAACAAGACAGTGTTTGAAAGGAATCAAAACAATATAAATCCTGTGAGATCTGTGGCAGCAGGATGGGTTCTAATGGAGAGGAAGACAGGGTCGACCACCACACAAGAGAACAAGGAGAAGAAAGTGTTTTTTCTCTTTCAAGCTTGCAGCACCAGCAGGGGTAAGCAGGTTTCTAAAAAGAATCTCATCAGCGGATCAATCCCGTGTAACAGATGGAGTGCACAGATATTGTCTATCAGATTTCCATTGCATGTGGCAAACAAATACATTGTTGCAACTGTTAGCAGCAAAACTTTCCCTTTTTTTAACATCATAATTACCAAGAGTTGAAAAGAGCTGTGGGTTAATGATTTCCTAACAGTAACTATGGGGGGTTTAGGGGATAGTGACTTCCCCAAGGAATACATTAACAGGAGATATAAAGTCTCTGAGCATCTTGAATGCAAGGATTTGGATCTGCAGAAATAACTGCCTATAGCAGTGCATTTTGAAAAGTGAAAATTTTCTAGGAGGGGGGACTGGACTGGATCTGCTGTAGTTGGCAGGTTTGCATTGAAGATAGTGGGGGAAAACCACTCCTTACCAGCTAAAACTTTTGAGCTTTGTTGCCTTTGTCAAGCCATTTTTCAAACCATTTGGGATGTCTGATAATGGTTCTGTGCATGCAGAATTGCAGGCAAGGTGTGAGGCTATGAATTAATTTCCCAGTGTTATTAATATTGCTGGTTTCATTTAGAAGTTAGTTTTGTTCAATTGTTGATGTAAAAATAGAAGTCTGTGTGCAAATATTATAGAATTGTAGAATGGTTTAAGTTGAAAGGGGCTTTTGAAGATCATGAAGTCCAACCCCAAATATGTCATGGAGTCTCAGCATCTTCTGCACTGATTCATTAATCCTGGAACAGAGAAAAGGAAAGTGAAGTAGTGAATGTATGGTATTCTTGGTGTTGATGCACAGGCAATAGGTTTAGAAGGATGGGTAGCAGGCATTAAGTGGTTAAGCTTTTAATAGGAACATACTACAGTTGATTTTTGTAAATAACAATTGTGGAGGGTGGTAAATAGTTAAGAGACCATGGTTTAGTTACCATTTAGTCACAGCAAGTATGGACAGATAATTTGAAGTTTCCCTAGGCTCAAACAAGCCACATGAGTGACAGGGTGGGTTAGCTCTGTGAACTAACTGGAAGAGGACTGGACACATTTGAAGATGCAATGCAGTTGCCCAGTGATACAGAGCTGTGGCCACTTGAGATGGCACAGGGCATCTCCCATCTTTTTTGCCAATCCAAAGGAGCACAGGTATCCCAGAGATCCTTTATCCATAAGACTGACCCCATTGAGGGTGTCTTGAATAATATGACTGTAGGGAGCAGGGAAAAAGAACCAAGACATGGTTCTTGACAAAATTATTTCAGTTCTAGATCCACTATGAAGCTCCACATTATTGTGCATAAAGATTCCCAGTCTTTCCATGCCTGTGTTTCCCAGCTTGTCAAGGAAGCTGTTTAAGGCAGGGACTAACTTTTTATCTCTTGGATAAAAAAGTGATGATGATTAACCTAGTTACACTGAATGACTACAATTACACCTCACTGAGGAGGCTTGAGAGCGATTCTGCTCCAAAAAACCAAGTGTTCAACCAAAGAATGATCGCATCTACCTTGACCTTAAGTATCATCGAGTTTCTGGCTAACATTGTTATTCACAATGTTTCTGATCTTGGAGGTTTAGCCACAGGAAAGAAGGGTTTTGAAGAAGTGAAAAGTGCAAATGTTTGCACAGTGTCTAAAACAACAGAATAGACTCGTTTTTCAGCAAGTATTACATTATTCATTGTTTTTAACTCATGCTCTGAGCTTGCTCTATTTCTATCAGTACTTGAGCCACCTCAAATTAAAATTGCATTCAGAATCAGCTCTTATGGAAAGCCCTCACCCCAAAGCATTTTTTCATTTTAGTCTCCTCTTTGGTTCCAGGAATTCTAAAATAAAATCCAAAATAGCATTTACACCCTTGCTTCCTCCTAAATACCTCATGTCCTTCTGGGCCTACTTTCTTTGCACACTAACCCTGTAATTCTAGCTCTGCAGGAGCCCTGGTGCCTTTATGGTATCATAACCAGCCTTTACATGTCTGTCTAGCTACTGAATAACCTTGCTTCTGGGAAGAAATAACTACACACCCAGCCATGCCACCCACCCTTTATATGCCTTTTAACTGAACCCTGCCTTCCTTTTGTCTCCCAAAAGAATGAAAGTTAGCACCTTTGAACACCTCTTGCCCCAAGAAAAAATATTTGCCTTATTTTCTTTCTTACCCATAAAGTATGAGAGGGATGTGGAAATAGGTAGATATTCACCTAATACTCAACAGTTCTTGTCACAGCACTCAAAGTAGGAATGTGAGGTGTGCAGAGAGCATCTTGCACCCAAAAGTACAGTTCCCTAATCACAGAAGTACATAAAAATATCTCTTCTGGGATGCATTATGGGGTACTTGCCTGTAATTGCTGTGGATCCAGGCCCTTTCATGCCCACTAAGCTGTGAAGTGTGATGGTATCAGGACACCTGGGTTCATGTGAATACAGAGAACACTACTGAAGGCACAGGCAAACCTGCAATGTGTGTGAAGGAGGGCTGAGAGGGTCCTTTTGGAATAAACATTCTTGAATAGAAGTTGTGCTTTTTCAGAAACTGCCCCTGTGGAGACGCGAGAATTAGTGATGAGTGGCTTTGGTGAGAATCCTTGTCCATCCACCTGACAGGGCAAAAATTCCTTGCTGGACGCCAATGTGTTTGGAGGGCTTAAGTGAGCTTGATAAAGTGTACAACTACCTGACAACATCATTAGGGACGTAAATAAAAGAGTTTCAGGAAAACCATGATAACAGGAATCATAAATTAATGGTCAGGTGTTGGCAGAATTTCACTAAAGGAAGTGAACTGTGTGGTGTTTATGGATTGCATATATATGTAAGTATGCATTATGTTGTGAGTGAAAGGAGAGCAAATAGGCTTAGCATGAAGGGGTTGTTTTTACCAATTTAAGTTGGGTTTGGTCCTACTAATGTAAATATTTATTCCTGAATGACTTCAAAAAAATGAGGATACAAACTTAGCAAATAGACTTATTTTCTAGAGAAGCCAGCATGATTATGGAAGTGAATTTGACTGAAGGTAACAGAAAGAGCATTAGCATTTTCAGGTAGACTATGCTGTTTCTGAAGTAAATTTTGATATATCGTAGTCAGACATCTACCTCCTATATCTGTTTGCCTCAAATCAGATATTTCATTACCTAGTAATAGTGCATCCAATTATTCTCAAGGAAAAAAAAAACCCTACCATTTATAAAACAAAATGTTATTTTGAGACTTAGTAAAGATTTGGCTTAATGAATAACCAAGGTACCATTATGTATGTGCTTTCTTCTGAACTACCATTGAAATAGTAATACTAAGCTCCCTTTGTTCTCATAATCCTTGGTTTGAAATACAAATGGAATTTAAGATGTTAGGTCGGTGAGTTTATTCAAAAAAATAGAGCTTAAAGGAAGTTATTCAGCAGTGCTCTAGTAGAACATTCCTGTTATAGATAAAAAGCATGTGTACCTTTCCAAACCCATTTCGGGTCTGAAGCAAAGTGTGGTTCAGGTGGAATTTAAAAATGAGGCTATATTAGGAAGCAAATGCCCCCAGTGGAATAGCTTTTTAACAATTTCCATCTTTGCAAACCTTAACAAGTTTACTTTCATTTCAGTTGTATAAAGTAGGAAACCCATAGTTTTGCAAACAGTCCAAGTGAGATTGAGAAAGCCTAAGAAAATTATTAAAGATCTCAGAAAAGCCAGTTGGCCTTGGGGTTCTGTAGCTTCTGGCCTTTAGTAGTTAAAACGGGAATTTCATGTTTATAGCCTGAAAGTTATAAACTTAAAAGTGCACAGTAGTAAGGCCAGGTCTGTACAAGCATCTTTACTTGTGTAATAACTGTAAATAGTAGGTTGTATTTGTGTGATGGGAATAGAAATCCCTTGATAAATGAAGATGCAAATAGCCTGAAATCTCACTGGAAGTGGTTAGCTGGAAAATTAATAACAATTAGAATTTGACAAAGCACAAGTGGCAAATGAGGAAAGGAAGTTGTAGAGGAAATATGAACACCTGATACAGAAATGTTTACCAGGTCATTGAGTTCAAGGGAAGGATCAGGAGACCAGAACACTGAACAATTTGGCTTGAATGCTTCATTATGTATATTTCAATGACCTTCAAACAGCTTAAACCTGTATTAAGTGAAACAATTTATAAATGAAATGGTGAGAATTACTATGAAGCAGGACAACAAGTAGGAAAAGTGGACAAAATTTATGTCTAGTGCAGAACAACTTGTAAAAGGGAGCCTGGTCTAGTGCAGGGTATGGAGACAGGAGATGATGGGCTCCAATCTGTTCCAAGCCACTGACACTGCCTGACCCAGGCAGGTCACTTGACTTCTTTGTGCCTCTGTCAATCCAGCTGGAAAATTGGGTAACAAAAGCAAGACCTTGCTGAAAAACAGATGCTCCATCAGAGTTGAGCTGTCCTGGGTAAACAAATTACAAAACATTGATAGATACCATAGTTAAACCTATATGGGTCTATGGTGTCAGTAAGGAAGAATGAGTGATGTGGGAAAGATCCAGCTGGCAGTGCTGGATTCTTGAAAAAAGCGGGTTTTTTTTCTCCAAGTTCACAGGTGAAATGAGGAGCTCACAGGATGGACACAAAACTGGCTTGTGTTGGAAATCAGAAACTGAGAAAGACAAGGGTGCTTGGAGTTGATGCTGCATAAGATCTGGTCTCAAATTGTCCAATGTGTGGGAAAAAAGGGGTCGTTTATTCCTTATGGTGAAAATGCTAAAAGGCTCTCTGGGAGAAGAGCGTGTTGTAATTCATGGCCAGATATCATGATGGGAACATCAGAGACTGCCTGTAATTCACTGGTCTTGCCTTAGAGAAGTATTTCAAAGCTTTAAGGGGACCTCATCTGAAATCATACAGCCTTTAATTTATTTTCTTATTTTTTTAATTTGCCATGAATTTACATCTCAGTCTTGGATCTCAAGTCCTTCAGAAACATGCTTTATAGAAGCCAACTGCACAGGCTTTGAAATTAAACTAAATCCATGGACTCAGGTTTTGTTGGAGATAGAGCACTCTGTTTGGGTAATAGAGCATCAATTCCAGATCTCTGGATTACAGGAGTATGAGATGGTGACATTTTGAAAATGGCAGTGTTCTGTACAAGAGGAATGTATTAATTTTACTTTTTAAAATTGCTAGTTCAATATGTATAAAAATCTAAAGTACATAAATGTGATATGAAAAAATGATGTTGATATTTTTAAGGAAAAATATCTCTAGGCATAGTATAACAAATAGACCCCTAGAAATATGATTCAGAAAATTGAAGTTAATTTCTTGGTTCTGCTAATAGTGAGTGTTTTGCCATGCCATTTTCTTTGTTTTTACCTCCATTTCCCTATCTGGAAATTGGAAATAAGGATTCTCACCTCTTTGTACAGAGCTACTGATGAAGAACATCAGGTAGGAATTAGAGTGAAAGCAAAGCTTGTGTTGTTCACATTTCGTTGCAATGAATTAGGAAGCAGCCTTGTGTTATTAATTTCATTGTGTTATTTGAATTTTTGTCCCACTGACTGATGTGCACCATGGCAGAAGGAAAAGAGCAGCTACATGTGTGCTCCTCAGCTGGAGAAGGAAGGATGTTGGCTACACCACCAGCACACTTGACTTTTTCTGGCAAAGCTACACATTAAGTGCAGTTCTGTCAGTCTTGAGACACTTGCTCAGCATGAGTTTGACCACATTTAAAGACTTAAATAAACATCCAAAACCTGCTGGTCCATAGTAGCTTGGGATGTATTGAAAATAATTATTCTTTGGCCTTTCTTATACTTGGGATGAGACAAGATTGGCTTGAAGACTCCAAGATGCTTAGAAAAGTCTTGAGCAGGATTAAATACTGTGTGCATCCTAATCTGTGAGCCTTAGGGTGACAGGAAGGAGAAATATTGAAAATATTGAAATATTTTGGAAGGAGAAATATTGAAAAGTCACACTAATATTTACGCAGGAAAATATTTCCAATTACCCGAAGTGTGGTTTTTTAGGAGATCTCCAGCAAGTCATTAGCTTCTTGTCCTCATACTTAGTCTTGGCAAAGAAACTTTTTTTTGGGAGATGTGTTATTATGGCAGCAATGGAATTGCTTTGAGAAGCATCCAATAACAAGCTCAAAAGCTGTACAGAAAAATGGTAACTTCTCTGGACACAGTAAGACTGGTGTTTTCTAATTCTGCAGCCATGTCAAGGCTTACCTGTCTTGTGGGCTGCTGTGTTGTGGGGTGAATCCCTTTGTTCTGGTCACACAAGGGAGTTCCTGAGGACACACTGCACTGTTAGGCTGGCCATGGGAGCACAAAAGGAGTGAAAATTCAGAGGCAATAAATATATTGAGTTCTTAGATTTTTATATATTTATATGATTTTTTCCTGCCTTCAATATTAAGTCTGTTCTTACCCTGTGAAAACACCAATGTCTTAACTTGTATGTTGTTTTGTCTGGGATAAAGTTAATTTTCTTTATGGTGGGATGGGAGTGTGTTTTGGATTTGTGTTGAAAGCACTCAATAATATGGAGAAGTTTCCATTATTGCTTAGCAGAGTTTACATAGTATAAGGTTTTTTTTGCTCCTCACCTTGCAGCACCAGTGAGCAGCTGGGGGGGCACAAAAACTTGGGGACACAGCCAAGACAGCTGACCCCAAGTGACTACAGGAACACTCCATGCCTTATGTTATCATGCTCTGCACATAAAGCTGGGGGAGGAGGAGGAAGGGAAGATATTTAGAGCTGTGTTTGTCTTCCCCAGTGGCCATTGCACACAATAGAGCCCTGCTGTCCTGGAGATGCCTGAACACCTGCCTGCCCATGGGAGGTCATGAATCAATCCCTTGTTTTGCTTTGCTTGTGTGTGTGGCTTTTGCTTTCCCTATTAAACTGTCTTTATTGCAATCTCTGAGTTTCCTCATGTCTCCTCTTCTGATTCTCCCCCACATCCCATCAGGAGAGCAGTGAGTGAGTGGCTGCATGGGGCTGAGTTGCCAGGTAGGGTTAAACCATGGCAGTCCTCTTTGGCACCCAAGGTGGGGCTCAAAGGGTTTCAGATAATAACAGATTGACCAGAGCATATTAGAAGTGATTTATGTCTGTTGATGGTTGTGGGTCATGATATTGATTCATCTGTTCTTGATATTAGTTTATCTGATCTGCACCATGTGCTTTTTTTTCACTGTACATGTTAAAGATTGGTGTTTGCTGTGCTCTGTAGTGATTAGTGATGTTTTGCCTGGAAGATTTGTTGTTAAAACACTGACCTAAGCTTAATCTGGTATTTGGGCTCTGCGCTGAAACCACTACTGTACTCTGGGTACTATCTCATGCAGACAAGTAGGAACTGTCATTTATTCACTGAGAAATTTTGTTTTGTTTTTGTGGAGGAATTACAGAATGGCACCTTTACTATCTTTCTCTGTGATGTTTTCTCTCTCTTTACAAAACCTTCTCAGTACCTTGAACGTGTAGTAGTTAAAATACTTCTATTGGTATTTCCTAGGAATAATGCTTTGGTTCTGAGGTTAACAAGCAGTTTAGGAGTATGGCCCAGCCTTTGTGAGGGGATGGCGATGGGTGGTACAGCATGTGTGAGAATATGGACAGGTGTCTTAGAGAATTTCTTTAGCTGCAGTGGTCTGGAACAATTTATTTTTTTATTCCTGAACAATTGCAGGATCCTGATGAAGTGATGGAATGCCTGGGGGAAAGAAGTGCTGTGGCCATTCCAACTTAGGTGGACCTTAGGAGGTGCAACTTAGAATCATAGAATTCTTAATGCTGGAAAAAACCTTTAAGATCATCAAGTACAACTATTACCCTAGCACTGCCCACATGTTCACTGCTCCCCCATGTCCTCAGGTGTCACATCCACATGTTTTCTGAACATTTCCAGGGATGGTGAAACTTTTTGCGCTCTGCTGGGCCCTGGCCAGCACCTATCAAACACTGCTCCATATTATTATGCAGTCCCTCCTGGAGTCTGCAATAACAAAAACATCTCTGTAGTATCAACACTGTTTCCAGCACAAATCCCAAACACAGTCCATACCAGCTACCATGAAGAAAATTAACTCTATCACAGCCAAAACCAATACAGCATGATGAAGTTCCTGAATACAGGCAGTCAGAGTGAGGTGTTTTTGTAGTTACAAGGCAGAGAGCTGTATTTGGTCACAAAGAGCTCTGTTGAGTTTGCATCTCTGCCACTGGCATCCCAAGTGATCCTGGTCAAATCACTCTGTCTCTGAGTCTTGCCTTTTATTTTTGTAAGGACTAGGATATCAGACAGTTTCTCCTAGAGATACTTGTGATCTCTCTGTTGGTTTTCAGCTGTCAGGGTCTGGAGTGGGCTTTATCCAGGTATATTTTGTGATACCTGGGACAGTATTGCTCCTATTTTGTTCAAGCCTACCTTCTAAATCTTGTAATGCTGTCAGTAGAGGAAAATGTCCTCTGTTGGGAGAAATGCTGCCTAAAGCATGAGGCAAATACTGCCTTTGCCAGTGCACCTGGCACTAACAATAGACTGCGAACTACAAAGGATGACACACTGCAATTAATTTGTGAATGAGCTATTCAAGATGCTCTCTAAGTGATTTGGGATGGTTTTGATATCTTTGTATCTCTTGGTGTCAAAAGGGATCATTTTAGAATTGGGCTTAGAACAGTTAAAGGGGCAATGATGGGGCTATGCTCCCGTTGGCAAAACTTACTCTAATTTGCAGTCATTTGTGTCCTGTCCTTCTCAAGCCATCCGCAGGGACTCCTGTGCTGAGTGCACTGGGCTTATTAGTGTGTCACAGGTTGCCATGCCCTGGGTGACTGTCCATAAGCAGTCACAGCAGAGGTGGGCACTGTGCCATGCAGACATCTCAGCACAGTCATAGGCAAGTGCTCTGTCTGTACTGAGGAATCAAATAAATTACAACAACTGAAGTTTTCACTTTGTTCCTAAAAATCACTTCTTGCGTAACTAATTGTGTGTGGTAAGGAGCTGGCCCTTCCCCTTGTTTCAGTCTGATAAATTGCCACAAGGTGAAATAAAATAGATCACTAACCAGGCATTGCTCTTCTAGGGTGTCACAGGGATGTAATGTGGTTGCAAATGGGGAGGGCAGGTGGTCCTGACAGCTGCAAATGGAAAGGTGTCAGCAAGGCAGTCTTCTATTAAGAAGTGATGCAATTATGAAATGGTTTGAGGACCTCTATATTAACCCATAAAGCAGCAGACACTCTCAGAGGGAATTCCTTCTCACTGACTTTTGCCTGCTGAGCTTCATTTTCCACCCTTAGTAGAAGCATCTCTTTTGTAATGCATTTCTGTATATTTCTGCCCGTGACAGTGAACCTTGTCATCTGCTCTCAGAAAAAGACTGAAATGGGATGAAGTTAAAAAGAAAATGTTTGCTGTAATTTCAAGGCACAATAATAATGAGTAGAGACCTGAACTGTAAATAGTCAAACAAACCAGAGATGAGGACTTCTAAGCCAGTCTGGAAATATGAACTTGTGCTGAAATGTTTTCTCTCCAGTGTAGGTTTAGGCAGACAAAGCTGGATAAGTCCATTAGCATTGCCTTGGATGGTCCAGGTGGTTCCTCCACAGGAACTTTGTTTTCCAGGACTGTTGTGGCTGCTGTGAGCATCAGCCCTGTGCTTGCCAGTGCAGAGCAGACAAAGCAAATACAGCAGAGCATGAATCCTGATTGAAGCAGGAGAGGTCTCGTGGATAAGGAACCATTTGGGGCTGCTAAAGTTTCACCAGAAAGATTTAATTCCTGGCTCTGGCACAGTGCTAGGCTCTAAGCTGGCCAAACCCTGTGTCTCTCTCATCCAGCTGAATGAGACAGTGACACTTGGCTTCCCAGGGGAAGGCTATTGAGACCTTTGGCTGAAAGTCATCCTGCAAAGCATGGGTGTGAAACCTCTCATGTGCTGATATGTGAACTTGGCTGTTTGGCCCTTAGCCAGACATGCATATAAGTCCCTTTGGAGGCAGCAGGACTTAAACATATGCTGGAGTTCAAGCATATGCTGAAATGCTTTTAAATGCAGTTCTTTGTGACTAATGATACTTACATGGTAGGATGATTACAATCATGATCTTGGATATTTATGAGAATGCTTTCTTTCCCATTAAAAAAAAAAAAAGTTTTTGTGGCTCTGCACTTATTAAAATGGTATTTTAATGAAGGGGTTTTTTGTATCTATGGTAAAGGCATGGCTTGTATGGATTTAGGCTTTTATAGGTCTTCTTGAAGGGAGAATGGCAAAGGGGAAGAAGAAATCTACTTCACATACTGTCTGTTTGGGGGCTCAAAAGGAACCATTGCATTGCATAATATGCAAAACTAACACAGAAAAAATGAATTTACTGATATTACATGAAGCAAGTTAAAAAGATGATTACAGAAGCTGAGCTTTATGAATAAGAGTGAATTCTAAGCCAAGGTCTCTGAAATGCCAATTACAGTCACTTAAGTACATGGGGGCAAGCTGGGCTTTAGCTGGGAGACTTAATGAGCAATTTCATAACGTGCTATATATCACTTTAAGAAGACATGATAAATTACCTCTAATGGTATTGTGTGTATAAGTGGGAGCTGGTTTTGCTCTGTGTTCAGTTCTGGTGATTGGGTGGTACACCTGGAAAGACTTGTATTTTAATGGGCCCTTTTTAGCACTTTTGCACCTCGTATGTTCTGGATTATATATGATTGATGGCCTTGAATGTATGGGAAGGAAAGATATGTAGATCTTAATGCTTTTAAACCATTTGTTTTCCAGTCTCTGTAAAAGGCCTCTCTGTTTTCTGGGTAATGGTTTATACTTCTCAAGTAAACAGAGGTACGGTTCTGGGACTTTGGCTTTTAACACTATAAATCCAGTGGGGTTTTATAGAAGGGTCATTCAGTTTACAATGCACTTAAGAAAAGATAGCTGTTTTCATACTAGTCATTAAAGACAAATAAGTAGGTGGTTTGGTAGATAATTTGATGCATGAAGTAGATTTTTTAAAAAACACCAAAGCAGAGTTTGCTGGGTGTTCATTTAGTTCACATTTCATATGATGAGTAAAATCTCTTTCTGCCCTGGGTCACATGAATGTCTTCACAGTCAGAACCTTTCTGACTCCCCCCTTCTCTGGCTGGACCCCATCCATGCTTTCTTTGCCCAAAGGGGTTGCTGCTGTTGAGCAGCATTAAATCTTTCTCCTCTCCCCTCTAACCTAGGGAGAGACAGACTCAAACTGGGACCCAAACCCAAGCTGTCCATGTGGAATGCAGCCCTTGGCCGCAGGCTGGCCTGGCTGTGGGGTTCCTTCTGTGCCCTCCACAGGCATGGGAAGAGGGGACTCTGGCATTGGTTAGCACTGATTCCTGGGAAGGATTAGTGTTAAGCTTTGCTTGTTTTCAAGCATCTGCATGAGCTTAAAGTGCAGCAAATCTCCTGCATGGGCTGTTTCTTGTGTGTGCAAAATCTGGTTCTTCACACTGGCTGGAGCAGAGCATGGTGTGAAGTGCTGGGATGGGCATCTCCTGCAGCTCCTTCCATGGGAAGGTCCTGAGACCTTTTGAATCCTTAGGCAGATTTTGAGCTGTGCTAGCAGGAGGAGTACAAACTAACCTATACTGTCGTGTGGTTTTATTAATACTGTGGTGTTGAAAGGCAAATGCATTAATCCCTGCTGCCCCATGCTTTAGTGTATTTCTAATTACCCCTCTTTCCCTGTGCTTTGTCATTAGTACCTGAATTTTTCAGTTTGTGTCTTCTACAGATTCTGGTGATCCCCAGCATTATCTGTAAAGCAGTACCTCCTCTTAGCTGTGTTGCTGGTTTCTATTAGTAAAATAAAATAAGGGAGTAAATCATGGAGTATTTCTTTACTGTGCTTTCTTACAGCCTAGGACTGAATCTGCACAGGGGAGATGCAAAGATCCACAGGGTTTCCATCACTGTCTGAAGCATTTAATGGACATGTTGCTCAGGGGCTGGACTGATCTGCTGTAGAATAATAAAGCATAGCTCAACCTGTTTTTCTCAGTTTCATGTCCCTGTGTCTTTCACTGTCAAGTGGAAAGTTCAACTGGGGAAAGAGATCAGATGACTCTACAATGCTTTTGCATTTTAAATGCTTGCTTGTTAAAACTAAATTTCTGACTAATTGCACTAAGGTAATTTGCACCTGCCTCCAACAGCTTCTTATACTTAGTTCCCATTCTTTGCAGGTATTTAATAAAAAATTAATAAGATGAGGCTGCTGTGTGTTAGGAGTGGTGGGTCAGGGTCATGGAGGCAAGTGGGTGTCCAGTGAGCAGCACCAGGAGTTACGTGCCCCTGCAGCATCGTGACCTGATCCCACAGCACAAACCCAGCACGAGAGGCAGCCCCTGTTCCCAATATTAACAATGCCACCAGGCAAGACAGAGAAATTATAAGCCCCATGTTATGAAGGACATAATTAAATTACTTTCTCAGATGTGTGTTGGAGCAAGGAGCAAAATCCAGTTCTCCAAATCCAGAGGCAGCCCAACACCAGCTTTTCTGGTGGCAGGGGGATGCTGGATTTTGTGCCAACTTGTGAAATTATTTGTTGAGAACATATTTTAAGCTACCATATTTGTATAGAATCTGTATTAATTTGAAACTGAGGATATTAAACCACTAGAGTCACATGAATAGAAAATAAGGTGTACGCATGATGTACTTTACCAATTTTTTGCTTTCGTGATATTTATATTTAAAGTGCAATTCTACTACCTGCCTATGTTTAACTACCAAGTATAGATGCCCACGTTAGCTTTCTGCTGTAGTACTATTGATAATGCTTTAGAAATAAAAGGCAATTTTTTATGTCAAGGTTGAAATAGTCCTGTTGCATAGAACAGTGCAGTTGGGTTTCTATAATATTTTTTTTTTCATGTTTCTTAGTACGCTGATGCAATGGAGGAATATTTATCTGCAAATTAAATTATATCAGTTCTTTGTAATATAGATAGTGATCATTGCAAAAGTAAAAAAATTAAAAATTGCTACAATGAAAACTGAGTTTAAAAAAAGTGAAAAAGTGTGCAGAGTACTCTTAACTGAGAAAAAAAATGTTGCCCAGCCCTTTTTGTGTGCAAAAAGATTTCCTTTCATGAAAAGTAATAGAGATTTGAAGAAGCAAAGAGTGGAAATAGTGCATTTGAAATAGCAGTTATTGTCTCTTGGGCTGGTTTGGGGAATTTAGTTTTTTTGGTTTTGTCACGATTTGAGACTGCACTGGAGTATTATTACTTCTACAATGAAAATGGTGGCAAAAAGGCAAAATAATTTTGTTCTAAATATTGTTCTTTAAATGATGTCTTTAGTAGGTAAAAAGCTGGATAGAAATGCTTTTGAACAATCTAAACTCTCTCAATATAAAAATTGTAAGTGATAGATACTTTAGTCAAGCGTCCATACATTCTGCAGTCATATTCAATAGTGTAGCTGATTATATGATACCTGGCACTTAAATCCTGCATGTGGGTTTTTTAGTGCAAAAAATTCTCCTTTATCCTACCCCAAGTATTTTCAGATCAATATGTTTGGGCTTTTTTTCAAAATAATGTATCTAACCTATCTAGCATTTAGGTGGGATGTCTCATTTGCTTCTGGCAATTTATCCTCAACATGCCTATGTCCAGGGATGTTGTTGTTGTTATCTCAGTTAGGGTTTGAGCACAGTTTGGATGCTGCCTGGAAGTCTGGATGTCCCAGATTTCACAGGCACTCAGGAGCATCCTCTGCCAGCCCAAAACCCCTTTATGTGGAAAATAGAATAATGGTTTATGCTAATGGATAATGTCTTTATGGTGTTGAACCTCAGCCTTGTGGGTCCAGAAGGGACTGCCAGGGTGGAAGGAGGGCTGTGGAACCTCAGGCTGATGTGGGCTTGATGTTTGCTCAGAGCCCAGCAGCGTGGGCTGCTGAAGGTCTGGTAAAGCAGCCCAGAGTGACCTCCCCAGCACCAGGCTGTGCCTTGTCTCCAGAGACAGGAACTGAGCCCAGCTCTCTTAATCAGTTCTTTTTTTCCATATGTTTAAGCACATACTCTGTACCACAGTTAAGCACAGTGAGAAATCTTTAGGAAAAAAAAAAAAAAAGCCTAGGAGCTAGCTTAGGAAGGGGAAAGAAGCAAGACAGACAACCTGCAATCCAGCCCTCATATGAAAGTTGCCCCAGGCAATTTTGTTATGTCCAGGGAAGCATATGATATTCATTGCATGGACCCATCATTAATGCTGACTCTCTGGGAACCTGTCTTATGTTGTTTCCACTTGGGACAGGTTAGCTAGAAAATTGATCTGATTTTATTAGAGAGTCATTTTCTTTTCTGTCTGGCAGTGGTCTCTGAAAAGATGTTTTGGCTTTTTAACACTAGGTGATTGCTGTAATAGGATCTCAGAAGTCCAATGTCCAAACTGAGTCTCACACATAAAACTACCTTCTTTTTTTTTTTTTGACACTATGGACAGCTTAAAATAAAGCTCAAAGAATCAGTCCCCATTTATGCTGCAGGTAGAACCACTGTTTTTATTCACAACCCTTTAATTAAACATAGCATACCTTTACAGACTGTTAATTAGACACCTTTTTTAAATACATTTAATTGTAAACAAATGGTGAAATTCAGTGTATGGTCCACAATTTCTCACTGTTGGCCACTTTGCTGAGCCTTTGATGAAATCACCATTTTCAGTGGTAGTAAATACTCTCTTATTCTCAGTGCTTTCTCTGCCTTGATGGGATCTATCTTGCATCCAGATTGAACAAGTTTTCAACAAAAAATAAAAGTAAAGGAAAAAAAAAAAGAAATCCCACCACTCTTCTAGTTTGGGGGAGTAAGGCCTGTGTGTAATAAGGAAGCAACTTTATTTTGCTTAAAGGTTGTTTTGAAAATTCCCACTTTGCGGCCTATTGATCAAAGGATAGTGGTTTAGTCAGTCTGATGGCTTAGAGGGATAAGATCTGTGAGAAAGAATCTTGCCTCTGACTGACTTTATTGTGTAGGCAGTAGGGGATTCCTTCTAGTGGGTTTAGAAAAAAAAAAAAAGAAAGAAACATAAAATTTGTCTTTTGGAGAAGCAATAGTGAAAAACGGATTTTAGGATGGAACAGGTAGAGGTGAAGATTGTAAAAACATTCTCAGAACGTGTTTCTTTAAAATTATCTGCCAACAAACCTTTGTAACTGTTTGTCCTGGTGGTTTAGCAGGATGGGGGGAACTGCCCAGAGCTCTGAGGGAAAGGAAGGCAGGAACATCTGTAACATCTGTGCCTGTTGCAGATGTGCTGGGCAGGGCACGGGGGTGATGTGCTGAGCAGGGAGCCTTGGCATGTTCTTCCAGTCACCCCTGGGACCCTCAGGGGATTAATGAACCACAAAGAAGATGTGGGAAGAGTAAGGATGGTGTTCCTTAACACAGGTGCCCTTGCCCACTGCCTGCTCTTTAAGGTTGACTCAGTTTGAGAAGTCAGGGCTCAGATCCCTGTTGGAAGGCATTGTGCTGAGCTGTGGTTTATGGTCTACCTTAAAGACCCTACATCCCTACACCCTACAAAGGGGTGTGGTTTTATTTTGATTAACTAATTAATTAAATTTAAACACGATTCAAACAGATTGTACATTTCTAGCTTCAAATTTTGCACCAGTTGAACTTGGAACTAATTTTTGGTAACTAAAGGCAGCATCTTTATTTTCAGAAACTTCCTTGGGGAATTGTCTTAGAACTGTCTTTTCTACCCTAAGTCCCTCTCTGGTTGTACAGAAATCTGGCAAAGATCCTGCATATTTGTGAGGTTTCATTCCTTTGCAAAAAGTCTTACATTTTTTGATCTTAATTTGAGATAGGCTCTAGAGGAAATGGAAATCAATTTTTGATACGCAGTACTTGGGACATGACAAAGATTTTGTGTCCTATAAAGTGCCAAATCAGATGCTACACTTCTTCCTCCAAGACTTTAGTTTCTACAGAGCATATCTGCACAAGTTAGTTTGTAAAGGTGATGGGCCAGCATCACCTTTGAGCCACTGTGTGTTCCTGAGTCCTGCCTCCCTTGTACTGGGGAGGTGGCACCTGAGCAGAGCCCAAGATGATCTGGAGACAGGCAGTGCTCTGCCTAAGCAAGCCAGGCTCAGGGGAGCTGTGCTGAAGTTATTCTGAAGTGTAAAATTATGCTTGAACCTGCTTTATAATACTCATGTCCTGAAATAATTTGAATTAACACTGTTTTAAAGAGTTGAGCATTATAATTTGTATTTACCACAGAAGTTTTTTCCATCTTGCAAATTATTCTAAATGTTTCCCAGGTTATAGGGCACATTGGTGATGTTATTTTCTTGTTTTGTTTTGATTACTGTCTCAAAGCATAGAACATGCACATCACCTCCCATAATTCAAGATCTGTCATAACCTGGTGTTTAGCTAAATTTCCATCTTTGGTTGGTTGACTTTTTTGGTTTGTTGTGTTTTTAAGAGTAAGGAAAGCTATACTGTATGTGTGCAGTATAATCACTGTTTGTCCTTTCTGCCTACCACCTCACTTCAGCTGTTTGAATATTCCTAATCTATTTTATGAAAAAATCCAGCACTTTACTTGCCCTTGAGCTTGTAGCATACATTCACAGCAAAGGCATCTGAATGACCCTGTGGAGATTCTTTCTGTGACTTCTCTTTTGCAATCCTGTCTGCACTCTCACAGAACATGGCCAGAAATGGAAAATTGCAGCAGTGTGGTGGTGACCTGCAGTTTCTGTGTGATACAGAGCTGGCTACAGTGGGCTATAAAATATGAATTTGTGTTTCAGATGATCCTCCCTTCTTCTTCCTCTTTTGTCAGTTTACTTGGAAATATTAATTTATGTGCAAAAAGACAATGCAATACTATAGGCAGGGCTTCCAGTCAGTCTTATGTGCTAGTCAGCACCAGAATTTTAGCTTTTTATTCCTCTAGGCATGCAGCTCACTGTGCAGCATTATTTTCCCACTGCAGTTATCCATTAGCTTAAGACTTTCATAACCCAGGAGGACACTTAAATCTCTCTTCAATCATTATGCCTCTGAACACTTTCCCCTAATGTCTTGGCTTTCTTTTGGAATCTTTTGTCTTACAATTTTTATCCCGCGTTTACCTGCATTGAATTGCATTTGCCATTGCACAGGAATTTTCCTGAGTTGCTGCAGCCCTGTTCATTCCTGATGGTTAAGGTGTTGCTCTGTGGGGAGGGAGAGCGGTAAGTGCTGTGCTCCTCAGCCATCTGTCAGGTGCACAGAACTCTGAATGTGGGGCTTCCAGCTTTCCAAGGGTCCATCCCCGTGTGTGCCTCAGTTCAGTACATGCGGGCATCCCCCAAAGCTTTGGTGCCTGAGTGCTGCCCAGCCACACTCACCTTCACTTTTGTGTCCTGCCTCACTCCTTGGTGAGGGAGCTTTGCTGCAGCAGGAGCCAGCCTGGGCACGGACAGGTCCAGCAGGAAAGGGAGCAGCGAGGGCAGAGCCAGCAGGGCGCTGGGAGCAGCTGCACCACAGAGCTCTGCCCCAGCTCCCCAGCACAGATGTTGACCTGAAAACACACGTTCAGAAATTGCCATTAAAGTCATGTGGATTTGCTTATGCGTAATCTTTTTTTAAAACAACAAAACAGTTTGTGCTGTCTGCAGGACTCATAGGAGCCAGCTATTTCAGAGTGTTATTTACTTTTGTGATGTTTATCTTTCGCCCACTGGTGGGTGTGAACATCACTGCTTTTAGTGTGCAAAGCAACGACCTAGGACTATTTTTACATCAGACTTTTTTTTTGCCATTTTAGTTTACACAGGCTTGTCTCTTAAGGATCTCTCAGAGCTAAAAAAACAATGTAGCATAATCTGATGCTTTACAGTTAAGAAGAGGAAATTAAAACACCCCATGTTTTTCATTTCAGAATTAAGTACTGTGGGAAGTAACCAATGAATGTAGCTATTTAAGGCATAAAGTATGAATGATTTTAAGTCTTTCATGCCAATCACATTTCTCTCCCATTTTTGATTAATGAGGTAATGTAAAAATAGAATAAACCTGGCATTTTATATCAGGGATGAATTAAATGAAAACCTAACAATTCAGAATAGCTTACTCATCTCTCTATAAGTGTGGATGCTACTTGACATATTGTTTATATGTGTCATCCTTTGGCTATGATTTATTTTTAGTTGTTTAGCTTAAAATTATTTTCTTCTTCCTCTCCCCTCACCCAGGTCAGGGTTCCTATTGACTCTAAATCAACTGATAAAGATATTTCACCTAATTAATACCTAAAATTCTTGCACAGCCACACCTTTTTCTTCTTAGATGAATGAAATTTTATTTGAGTTTATTTTTTTAAATTAGAAAGTAAATTGATACTCATTAAAAGCTTATTTACCTCCCGACCCCGTATTTGAAGGGCATATGACTGCGAGATCTTTAAATATGCAAGTGTACTAAGAAACTTAAATGCTGTGCATAAGGATAAAGACATCCTCAGCTAATATAACTTGGCCTCTGACCTGCAGAGTAGAAAGTCAGAATCGAGTTCTTTGTCTGGTGAAGCACTGGCAGCCAGCCTCGAGATTGGAAGGATGTGCCTGCTGAGTGAAAGTTCCTTGTGTATTGTGCTGTTTACCTAAGGGTTATATCCAAGACACACTCTGAACAGCTTGGCTGGTTATTGAAAAATGCCTTATAGTAACTCCCAGCCTAAGTTGATCGATATTAGTGCACAGCTTTACATGAGAGGGAGCTATTTAAACATTGAGAGCCTCCGGGATAACTACGAATGAAAAAATAATGCAGAACAAATATGTTGAAGGGTTCGAGAGAGAAGACTGTCTTGTCTCTGTGCAGGGAAAAAAAAAAGTTGTTAAATTGCAGCAGAAAAAACATTTGAATTCACTATTAATAAAGTGAAGGTGGATTTTTCCCTAGGCCAAAAAGAGTGGGGGGGAAATCAAACCCAACAAAATGTAGTGCTCTTTAATGTAGAGAGAAGTTAAGAATCATCTAAACACATCCTCCCATAGAATGCTTGCCTTCACTTCAAATCTCTGAGCTGTTCTTGGTCTGTGGTCTGTACTAAGCTCCTACCCCTGTAGCTCTGGGCCCCAGCTTGGCCTTGCTCCCCTGGCCAAGGAGGCAAAATTCAAAGGTACTGACTTCTGTACCAGGAACATTAGAAAAAGAAAACCCCACTTCTTTCAACATCTTAGAAGGACATGTAAGAATGTGGAGTGGAAGTTCCTAGCACCCAAGAATGATGCCTTTTTCCCCCTCTTGAACATGAAAAAATCACAAGCTAAATGTTCCAATGTTCTGTCCTAAGAAACTGGAGGTCAGGAGATACACCTTTGTCTCACTAATTTATTCTGACTTTTGGAAGAACCATAACATTCCCACATCTCCATTCCTGATCTGTAAATGACAAGTCTTTGACTTTGTCAGTTCATAATGAAATCATCAGGCTCCAGTGTTGGCATTCACCTGATGGCTGACAAAATAGAGAAGGACACAAGAGGAGCTGGTGGGAAAAGCCTGGCAGGAGGACAATAGCAGAAGGGGAGAAATGGGATTGTGTCATGGAAAATGGGAAATAGGTTGATTTCTTTCACAGAGTAAGAGGGAAGATGAAAATTTAATTTCCACTGGAGGGACATGGGAACCACTGGCTTGCTGAAAGATCTTTGGACACTTTGAGTAAAAATTGTGATGTGCCTGTAAAACCTTGAGGGGGAAAATCCATCCTGGTATGTGTGGTTAAAACAATGTAGGCAGGGGAGGCTTCAAGTACAGAGCCAAACAGGATGGAAACAGGATAGATTCCTTTAGTAGGTCAGTTGGTGTTAGCTTCCAAAATGTAAAGAAGTTTGGAGTACTTAGCATGCATTTTTATCAGTTGTTTGGCACATGTGTGCTGAGGAGCAGACTGAACTTCCATCTGCACTGAGGTCAAGATGGAAAAGTCATCAATGTGTAACTCACTGTTGCTTTAACTGTTTTCTGCCCTTTTTCAGCTGGTTTTGTGGCTGGAGGGAGATTACTGGGCAAGAAGTGATGACTCTTCATATGAATGCTTTTAAATATAATTCCAGTATAACACTGCTCACTGTGCCATGCAGAAATTGCACTTTTGTAGGAAAGGTGGAGCTCTAAGAACAGTCATGGAACGTTTCTGGCTGTTGCACCACGATGCAGGAGTTCTTCAGGGCCCGGGAAGGGGTGGATCCAGTTCCTGACTGCCCTAACCAACAACACTGACTGCTGCCCCTGACTTGGGAAATGTATTTTAAGAAGTCTCACAAGTGCAGCACAGAACTGTAATTTTGCTTTGTGACTCATGCTGAGATACAGTCCTTGCATGTCGTTTTGTCTGGGCACCTAATAAAGCTCAGGCCACACCTGTTTATGGATGCAGCAAAATGGCAGGGAGCTTATTTTTATACCATTGATTCTGATGAATGCCACTTATAATCAACACCTCCATGAGGAACTGGCTTGTGTGCAGAAATGCTCTTTAATTGAAGGGTGCACTTCAGCAGCACAATGTGGTCCCAGCATGTTTATCTCATGAAAGCCAGAACCATTACAGTTATAGAATATCAAATGCCTTGCATGGATCATATTTATTTTATTACTTCTATGATCAGATATATAGATATGTATATATGTATATATGTATATATGTATATATATATATATATATATATGACTTTCAAGATTGTTCTTGTTTGTGAAAAGTGAAATATGGTCACTTTAGAATGACAGAATTAATTCTCTGTGGGGACTATATGACAATTTTGGGAAGCATTCCTGTCCTACAGAACACACAGGTCACCACGCTTTTCTGGTGAGACAGAGAAATGACTTGTAAGAAGCTGTTAGGTTAATTACTGTTTAGAAAAGGGTATTAAATTCAAAGAAGTGTGCAGCACTCTGTTGACAGAATGATGGTTGTTGACAGATTAAAACAACAAAATATTTTGGAAATTATCCTTCTCCCCTTTTTTTAAGTAACACAGCAAATTGGACCTGTGAATTTTGACAATGGCTTTTGAGCTGGCGAAATTGAAACGTGCATGAAATCAAGCTGCATTTTAATGCATCAGCCTAAATTAAAAATTAGGTATTTTATAAATCAGTGATAGAGATCTATGGGATGGTCACTTCTTTTTTTCCCCAGGCTGCGACATGGAGCTTAGAGGGTGTTTGCAGTCTGTTTTGCCCAAAGCACCTTATTTTCAAACTGAGCTGTACTCAGATCTGCATAACATTTGTAGTGGTCAGTGCTCACAAGTGCATGTTCAGACCTCTGTTTACTCAATTACTGTTGTCAGCATCTTTGTCTAAACATTTTGGTTTGTTTTCTGGCAGAACAGTCTCCCCCCCAGCAGCAGAGGTACGTGGAGTGCTTGCAGAACACACCGTGTGTGCACCCAGCACGTCATGGCCAACATAGAGCTTATGGTCATCAATCATTTGATTGTTCTTTAAACACTGTTTTAACAGGCATTCCTTGTATAAATGGATCAGGTTATTGACCTTTGCCAGCAAATGCTTGCTACATGTCATCGTGGCTTAATGACATTATCAAGGAACATATTCTGTATTGTAGATACTTTAAAGGGCTCATGCATTGTCTCTCACTAGGACACATGGCTGGCTAAAGTATCTTGAATTAGCAAGTTATTTGATGTCATTATTAAAATATGCAGAGCATTTCCAGCTACTTATGGAATAGGAGGGTGAAATACTTCTCTTTTCTACAAAAGCAAAGCCCGGGGAGAAGAGTTATTTGTCATATTGGAATACTTGTTTTGAAATCCTGCTTCTTTTTTCCTTTACAATTTAATCTTCTATCCAGAGTAGAGTGGTGCAGACCTTTGAATATCCTTTGAAAATTGGTTGACTGGTCGGCAGAGCTCCAGCTGCAACTCCTCCATGTCTAGGAATACTATAGATCTAATTGGCACTATTAAATCATTACAGCACATAATAGATGGAACTTCTGACTAAATCAACTGTGTTTTTAATGATGGTAAGAGTTTTTAAATTAGAATGGATACAACATTCTTTATTTATTTCTATGGTGTAGGAAGGTTGTTCACTGTAATGGCTGATGAATTTAAAAGAGGGAAGGTAGCCAGTATTCTATAAACTCTCTCTTCTGGTTAAAATTTAAGGTGGTACAGAGTTTTCAAATCACAAATTGTGAAACTAAACTATTCACTTTACTCTTTGTAAGTTTTGTCAGTGTGTGGATCTACAGTGGCTTCTGTAGCTTCTCATGTTCCAATCTTAAAGGCAATTTTCTGTCCAACAGAAAGAATATGCTTATCACACAAATTGGACACTCTTGTATTTCTATTTTTTTCCTTGTCTGTTGCACTGAAATTCAGATTCTGCATGAACCAGAGGGTTTTAAAGCTTAAAATTTGGTATTAATCAATAAATCTTCATGCCATTGCTAGAAAATAATTAAGTAGCATTATTTTCATTTTGTAGTGAAGAGAGACTCAGGTGTGTTGGTAGCCTAGATATAGCCAAAATTCAGATGTTACTCTCCTGTTCTGTAGTCATTCCTCTTTTAATCCAGAAAAACCTTTTTTGTAATGTAAGGATCTGGCTGTTGTAATGATTAGTCAACATATTCTTGGTCTTTGCTTTTCCCCCACTGGTTGTCTGAGACCCTGTTCTTCAATACCCCAGATCCAAACCCTAAATTGTCTTCATGTTCCAGTCAGTTCTTTAACTTTTGTTTTGCTTTCCTTTCCATTGCCATAGTAAAATATCTTCTTGTGTCTTTTAATTTTAATGGTGCTTATTACCAAGTTGTCCTTATGCTTATTAACAGCTTCCTGGTGAAAAGATGGAATATAAATTTTATATAATTATGGTCTTGTGGAAAAGTGGGAGTAAGGTCAGAATAGTGAATTCTTACCCTTCTGACTTCTGGTGACATCCTTCTTTTGTCAGCTTCTGAGCTGAAAAAAAAAATGGTAATAAGTATTTTTATTCTTGGACATATTGTAGAGATCTCTGTATTAATAGCTACCCCACATTTTCATAGATTTTAAGATCTAGGAGGAGAACAATAGGTATTTGTCAAGGTGCTCTGCTCTGAGGCCATAGAAATGCAATAGTTAATTTTGGAATAGAGAAAATATTCCTACCACAGACTGTAAACCAGGTGTAGCTTCAAGGAGGTGGGGGAGACAACAAGCAGGTATAAAACTGGTTCAGGGGAGGAGAATCAGGACATAAAAGCACTATTTGAGAGTTTCTTCTAAGTAAATCTCCTCACAGCAGTCCCCAGTTCTTTTTCGCCAGGGTTACATTTGATTGCTGGCTTTGACAGCTCACTGCTGGCAGTGGGTTTCAAAAATGTCTAATCCAGCTGGATTGTTCTGTCTTCACATTTCCTTCCTACATCAAGAGTGTGTGCTATTACAGAAAAAAAAAAAAAAAAAAGAAACAAGGAGACAGAAAAAAAACCCTGGTTGCTTCCATTATGGGATTTAAGATAAAACAGAAAATATAAACTTAATAATTAAAGCCATGAAGGCTGTGGTGATGTTTTGTTTTGTTTGGGGGGCAGGAGGAGAGAAAGCAAAAGCGCACAACACATCCTTAACATCTTCAAGATGGATTCAGAGCTGTGATTTCAGCCCCAAGACCTAACAAACATCGCATACAGAGTGCAGTAAATGCAGTATTCATAAATGTATATGCTCTTTGTGACTTCATGTCAGCAGGGTTCTGTAGACCCTCATTTGTATCAAATAAACTTCAAATGGTAAAGAATACGTGCCAGCCAGGGACGAGCATCACTTTGAATTGTTCCTTGTGTATCGTTGCTGAAATGGGAAACATGGCTGGCTTCCTGTTTGTCAGGAGTGAAAAACAGGCACATCTTCTGTAATTATTAGTAATAGTGTCAATTTAATAAATTATTCACTCGTGACAACAAGATTTACATTCTGTTTGCTGATAACTTGTGGGGGGATAGTGTTTGCTTTAGGAAGGTAAAACCTCACAGTAATGCAGTGTACATCATAAATCCCTGTGTCACACCTGCTCTGAAACACTGGAGACAAATGGTGCTAACTTGTTTCTTACTGTACCTTCCTCCTCCCCTGTGGATGATACTCTCATGGGCTCACTAGATTTTCTGCTATTGCTTTTGCATGTGGGACTAGAAATTTAGAGATTCAGCTAACACAAAGGTTCATGGTGGTGCCTGAGATTTCCATGGACTGTGAAGAAATTATTATCCCTGGTATATCAATTGGCAAGAGAAGCCAGACCAGAGATTGCAGGAGCGGGATGAGGTGATGAGTTGTTTATGCTCAGCTCCTTTCAGTTATGGCAGCATGGGAAAAAGTGCAGAAATGCTTGAGTAAAAGTTTAACAGGTGAATGATATCTGAGCTGAGAGAGGAATTAATATGCTGATAGACAATGGGAGAAGTCAGACCATGAAGGGATTGGCTACAGAAGGAATGTGGCTATTGTTTCGTGTGCTGAGCTGGGGAGAGACAGTGGCATGAAAGAAAAAGACCAGTATGGTACTAAAAACAGTTTTTGTACCAAGGTTCTAGATTATTGTAGGTGGTGCATAGATTTTTTTGTCAAGGCTAAAACAAAAGTGTGTGATAATATAAATAAATGATGAGAGCTTAGAAGAGGGTGTTAAGAAAGGAGTGGCTGGGACCAGTCTGTTTCCTATTGATGTCATGCAGAAAGTATCAGAGAGCTTGCCCAAAATGCAATGATGGAAAAAAAAGAACTGAGTAAAATAAGCTGTTGAGGCTGGGTAGAAAGGAAGACAATCATGTTACATGTCATGAGAATAGATGGTGTGGAGACATGTTGGGGGACAAGGAATTGCTGTGTTGTGCTGAATTTGAGTTGAAGGCTAAGCAGTGAGAGAGATGGGAGAGAGCAGTGTAGCAGGGAGGGAAATCTGTCCCTTATTAAATAGTAACTGGGTTGGTGCATGAGATTTTCCAGCCATAAATCAGCTGCAGATCTGTGGGGGGGAAAGGAACCAAAGGCAGAGCCTTACACAGCTCTCACAGAGAGGGCAGGAGCCTGGGTGCAGAGGGAGGAGGAGATTTCCACAGGGAAAGTTGTGTCAAAGGCACGTGTGAGCTTCCCTCATCCACCAGCTCCCCAGCTGGGAAGTTCCCCTATCCCTCCATCCATCCCCGTGTTTAGCTGGAGGAGCTGGCTCCCACCAGGTCAGTAGAAGCAAACCTACACTGGTTTGGGCTGGGATTGTTTTCAAAACACTGCTTTCCTCCCAGACTGTCTCTGGGTTTCTCTAAGAGAAACCCCCAAGGCTGTCAGGGTAGTTTGAAGTTGAACAAGAGACACCAGAAAATTCTGATTGTTTGCTGTAAGATGTCCTAGGAACAGAAGCTAGGCAGCATATGGACATTTGCTTGTTTCGGTGGAATTCTGGTGGAAACATTATTTACCCGTGTTTTACAGATAGAGTAAATAGGATAAAAGAAATAAGATGACTTGCCAAAAAATTAAATAAGAGATCTGTGATCAGTTCATAGTCCCTTGCTTGTAAGTACTGTTTCTATATTTCTTTGTAATTCAAAAACAATTAAAGCAATGAAAAGAAATAAAAGAAATTAAATAAAATAGACCCCAGCACATCTTCAGCAATTCCTCTGCTAAAACTTGTGATATGGTGTGAAAGAGGTTGTAGCTTTCCTCCTTGATAATACATTAAATAATTATAAAATTTTTATTTCACTTTAAGTAGGAATAATATTTGATTGTCATTTAAACCAGTTCTTTAGAATCCCATAGTTTTATTTAAAATAATCCAAGAACATTTAATAAGTCTTAAAATATTCATAACACACGGAGATCATTACTCTTGAGACCTTTGTACAAAGCAGTGAAGTGTGTTAGACATATGGCAGAAACCTCTTAATTTCTTATTTCTTGCTATGATTATATGGAAGAAAAGAAAATTCTCTGTTCTTTTCCCCATTGCAATCTGCATGCCATTGTTTTATCTGTTGTGGGCCAAAGTCATCTCACACACATGTTCACTGAAGAACATGGAGTTAATCAGGCTTGAATTTAGCTCAGTAAATATATGCACAATAACAATAAATTCAGTTTTCTGTGCAGCATTTCATATAACAAAAAAGAGGACACAGTTTATTTCTATATCCCAGATGATGTTAACAGCCCAAACTGTGTTGCATGACAGATGCTGGTACCTACCTTTTATATTATTGGTAATTATCTGAAGTCGTTAATTGCTGTGGCATTGAGTATTAAGAAAAAAATCAAAAACAATTGGTATGTCCTGCATTGGAAATGTATCCTAAATATCAGAAACCCTGTCACAGTGCTTAACTGTATGAAGAGAGGATGAAAAATTTTGTTTTAAATAAATTTCATTGTGATTGTCCAAAGTCAAGTGGAACCTCCATGGATTAAATCTAAAATAAAACTGTGGTTACAGTCTATGGTCATAATCCCCAGATCTGTTGTGTTGAAATGACAGTCTAATGAGTAGAAGTTAAAATGTCCTCTGCTTTCAAATCCTCATGGTTGTCATTTGATTAAATAATAGTGCATTCTGTTTGATGTCTTGGCTTTATTATTCAGAAGCACTTCAGTATATGTGCCCTACCTTTGTATTATGTGCTCCTGGCAACCAGGTATCCATACAGGTTCTTATTTACACACCTGCAACAGATACACTGCACATTTGGTTTGCCTGTGTGCTGCTTGAATATGAAATTTTAATTATTCCTCTTAATTATGGTGCATTCACCAAAAAGAGGGAAATCATTGGTCAGGTACAAAAAGAAACTGCTTAGTATTTGAAGGAATTTGATAATTTTGTTGTAGTTCGTAGCTTGGCAGGTGGTAATAATGCTATGCCAGCACTGTCAAAATATGAAAATTAAAGTGACGATGGGTTTTAATGAAATCCATTTGACAAATATAATTAAGGTGTTTTAATATGAAGCCCTGTAATAAAGACTACCGGTGGACTCCCTGAGGTCCTGACTAATTGTGTAGATTGCTTTTAAGCTTTGAATAGTTTTATTGGATAATGAACTGTTAAGAAGTGTTAGATCTTTCTTAAGCAGAATTTGGTTTGAAAAAGAAGAGGAGAGACAGGCCTGAGGTGTGGCATTTTAAACATAATTAGAAGAGAGATTTAAGTTAACATCTTTGATCTTGCTGTCAGTTTTTGATTAGAGCTGTAAATGCTTTAATCAAGTGCAGTGTAGTCATTACATTTCTAACTGTTTTTAAACTGCGAAATTACTGAGACACTGACATCGGTTTAACACTTCTTGAGAATTTCCAGCAAAGTTATGTTTGTAAACTGGGTGTTTGCATTAAATTGCCATACTGCAATAATTTAACAATTAAATAGATCATGCGATAATTATATTTTGGGGTTCGAATAATCTAAAAACCCCTTCTTAGATTAAATATAATGTTCTGTAGTTGAGGAGAGTGGGCCACTTCAGATTTCATTTTAAAAAGAATTTCTAATCTTGAGGGTTTTTTTCAATTAAAATGGTATTCAAACTAGTAGTTTTAATGAAAATGAATATATAAGAAGCTAAGTGCAGTATTTAAATGCCTTCCATAGCAAAATAATTCTTTTAATGTTACACACTGTTTGACTAATGTGGATTCCTTCACACCCATTTTAGATCCAGGGAAGCATGCACAAGAATTTACCAGGGGTACAGCAGTGCCTGAGACACTCAGTTCTGTTCTCTCAAATCCTATCTTGCAACATTAAAGATTGCTTGAAGAAATTTCAGAAAGATCAATTTTTTAATTTTTTTTTTTTTTACTAGCATCCAAAACAGCAGTAAAATGTGAAAATGGCCATGGGCTCCGGTGGGTAATGCCAGTGAGGATGTTGGGCTGGGTGGTACCTGCCCATAGGTGGCATGACTTCATTTCAAATACAGAACCCAGCAGTCCGGGGCCCTCTCTCAAATCAGACCTTGTCTCCCTGTGTTCTTGATCTTTGAGCATGATAGAAAGTCCAGATATTTGTCTCTTTACTGTATGGGCTAAGGGTTGCTAGACATAATGTTTTACTCATGCTTGTCTTTTAGAAATCAAAAATTAAGGCACAGCAAAGAAAAACACACAAAATCCATTTTGTCTGCAGCATAGAGACCATCCACACAAATAAACTCTAACAGTGACCTGCCAACAAGTCCCACGAATTTGTTAAAGACGTCCCACAGCAAACCACCTGTGCCTTTGGTTGTCCTGCATGCTGACAAGTGTGGCAGACCAGGAGAGAGGGGAGATGCCACCCGAGCCTGGGACATCCCCACAGGGACTGCTCCGCTGCCAGCCCTGCTCCAGGGCACCTCCAGTGCCCGTGTCTGTGCCAGCTGAGCTGCAGCCCAGGGAGCACCCAGCAGCAAACAGCATCCCTGGTAAGCCTGGCCCAAACCCTCGGGGACCCAAAGACCATTTCCAGTAGCGAGGATGGCACTTGGAGCACTCCAGGCTAATGCTTTGGGGGCATCCAAGCAGAAGCTGCTGCCCCATGCAGGAAACTGCTCTGTCCTGGAGCAGTTTGTGTTTAAAAACCTCCAGATCTGCCCTAAATCAAGTAATGTAGGGGTAGTCTAATGTACAGGTGCCAAAACTGTTCATAAGTGTTGCTGGGTTACTCCGTCAGAAGAAATCACACTTGTCATCTTAGGCACCTACTGAAAAATCAGGTTTTTCAACAATTTTTCCTAGCAGGGATGCCTTAGAAACAAATTGTGTCTATATGCAATAAAGATCCCATGTAAGTCAACCTCTGAAGCACCATCTGAAGAGCTTAACTTGATCTTGAAATATCAGTCTGCTCTGAGGAGTGCTGTAAAAATTCTATTATGGGACAGTCTATTTTTTCATCTCAGCAATTTCCAGAAGAAATATCTTTGTTTTACAAGTACAAGGTAGAGACTTTTTAATTTTATTTATATGTATACATATATATTCATATAGTCCTGCAAATTCAGCCAGGATTTTAAAATCAGTCTGGATTCTTTCCCTTTTGTATATCTCCTGGTAACACTGATTTGCAAGGCCATCAAGTATTTTTCATTGTTTCCTCTGAACCTTGCTGTGGGCTTAGTGAGGCAGTGGTTTTCTCAGCATTAGTCTGTGCGTAATCAAAGGCAACATTGCAGATGGAAATAACTAGCACTTAGCTCATGTGTGTGAAAAAGCAGCAGAATCCATAGCTGCATTGGTCCTGCAGGAAAAAAAGAAAAAAAAGGAAACAAAAAGCAAAGGAAAAATGGCTTGAGATGAGAAGCTGTAGGTGGAGGAAGACTGTAAGAAGTGTTCTGGGTAAGGAGCACCAAGATGTTTATCTTGATGTTTTGTCCTTTTGGTGCAGGTTTTTAAATTGCTGTATATTTCAAATGAACGCAGATTCTAATTAATGGGTATAAATATCACAATGTAGTAAAACAAAATTCAAAATGTAATACAATGCACAATCTGCTTAAGTTCATCACCAGACAAAAATACAGCCAAGTGAGCATTTGCTAGAGGTCCTTCCAGAGAATAAAATTCTGGGGTAGAGCTGGAACTTGGACAGCAGCCAGCCCAAAAAGCTACGGAGTGTCCCTTCCCTCTGTCCCTGTCCCTTCATCTCCAAGAAGCTGCTTCAGATCTCCAGAGTCCTGGTAGAAGAAACATTCTTCCCTGCAAGCAAAAACAACCATCATGACAAAACCATTGTGCACTGCACATCACATGGTTGTAAATTGCCCAATAAATACTCTAACATTGTCTCGAAAGGGTTTTTTCCTCTCCAAATTGCCACCTCTTTGGAGAGATACTGCATTTACAAGGGAAAGTGAATCTTCAGTAGTAATTTGGTACTCATTTTTCTTCCTTTTAAAAAATGTTTTTTAGTATTGGTAGAAACTTTGAACAATAACTTTCCTCAGCATTCTCTATTATTAATTTTTATACTTTAGTACTTTCATCCTCCAACTTTGCAATGCATTTCTTTTTATGGTATTTAGATTTTGAGGGATTCAGTTTGTGAAAAACATGGGAAGCATTGAAAGAATGAGCTAATTAATGTTTCTTCTGGCTATCCAAGGCACACTGTTTTGTTAGAGTTTTGCCCCATTTGTAATTTATGCCTGTTAAAGCTTTATTTTATCATCTATTACTGACTTCTAGGCTTCAGTTTGCACTTACTGGCTGTAACAAGCATTTCATTTTACATGGAGAAAAAATGGTTTTGGTTTCAGTTACTTTTTTTACTGTACCTGAAAAAGAGAATGGGATTTGCAAATGATAAATGGGGAAGTTGACTAGCTAACTAATAAAGATTTGTCTTAATCAAGTATGATTTGTCAGAACAGGAGCGCACTGGGGTCAGGGCACACGCAATGAATAATACAGCATTCACTGGAGAGAAGGACCAGGCAAAAGGCCTCATAAATATGCTGCTATTACCCACTGCTAATTCGTATTCAAAGAGTGAGTTGCACTGAAGCCAGCTCTGAGGTTGCTGAGCTGTTCACCTGCTTCGTGGGCTTTACCATGTTTAAGAAAGTTTATACATTTATATTTTTATATCCACACACTGTTTACAGAATGCTTTATTTATGCACAGACCGCTGCACTTTTTGGTCAATGTGTTTAAGCATTATTTATTAATCAGCTTCTAGGTTTGTTTTATTTTTCTAATGTCTGGGTGCTATTTTATTTCTGGTTTTTGTTGTTTAAATATGAATGTGAATACAGCGGGAGATAGTTCCATTCACATTTGAAATGAATTTCTGAACAGTGCAAGAAAGGTTAAAACACTCTTTAGCTTCCTGGAAGTATTAGAGATCAAACAGGCATAGACTTCTTGTTCATGTTGGCAGTTTTCCTGACTTTCTAATTGACCTGTAGATGCAAGATAAATCTGGTAGATCAGGATGTTGGGAGAAACCTGAACAAGCCCAAATGTAATTTTGTTTGGTTCTGGCTTTACTTTTTGATAATAACTTTGTTTTTTGCTTCAAGAAGCCTTTTCTCAGATTGAAACAGTTGAAGGATATACTCTTCTCATAGGTCTGCTGATGTCCAGAGGATACTGCAAAACACTCTTGTTACTATTGATAGGTTTAAGCTACATAAATGGATCATAAAGAATGAATCTGAAAAATTAATAAGTTCTTCCAGTGCTTACGGATTTAACTAGGAGTTTTTATTCTTCATCATTGTGCTACCTAAATGTCATATACTGTGGTAGGTAGTGGTTATGTAGTTAAATAAGATTGAAAAAAATTCTCACTCCGCTCTTCAATTTTAAAGCATATCCTTCAATGAATATTATTTATGAATTTCAAAACATTTTCTTCTCTTTCAAAAACATAATGTAACTTTATTCTCTATTTGCTGGTTGGCTAATAGCCTGTCTCACCTATTTTGGGCTCAGCTCTGTGTCTTGAAGTGCACTTACACTATAAGAATGGATCAGCTCTAGAGATAGGGCCAACTTTACAAGCCTCAAGCTGCTCATGCAGGAGCTTAAGTTGCCAACTCCCTACCTGCACATTTTAAGTCTTTAAAATTACCAGTAGTACAGAGTCCAAAGTAATTATTTGTACTGCTCTGAGTTTATAGCAAACTGGGTAGATGGTGGAGCACTTTTGATTAAATAATGATTATGAATACAGCCTTAGATGAACCAAAGATCACCATTGTGTCATCTCAGTGCTGTTTGGAGTCACAAGTTTAATTAAGTGTCAGTTTGTGGCTAAAGTGTATTTCTTCAACTTAATTTAGATTCAATCATGATTTTTAATACTCTCCCCTGCTGAACCACTTTCAGACAAGTTCAAGACTGGCAGTACTGCAATGAAGCATCACCCATTCCTGCACCAAGCTCAGGGCAAGCAGGGGCTTCTTCCATCCTGGAAATACTTACAAAATAGCAAAAGAAGACACTGAGGGTTGGCTCCCAACTTTAGGTACATTATTAGTGATTGAAAGGGGGGTAGCAAGTTGTTTACTTATTGATGCACTAAGGAAAGATTTCTTTTTTGCCTTAGAACTTACTTGAAGGAAGAGGGATGGGGAGGAAGGTGCGATGGGAGGAATTTGGAGCAGACAAGCACTGCTGGGCTGGGGCATGGCAAGAACAATGGCCAGCCTGCAATGTAGACAAGTGCTCAGCAGAATCAAAGTCTGCCACCTCCTGTGAATGTTGCTGTGAGGATGTTAGTAAGGGAGCTCAGCTAGATTGGTGATAGGAGTAGACAGAAAAAAAATACATCAGTTAGTGAGAAATGAGTTGTTTTTTACCAGCAGATTGATGTAAGTTAGGATTTCAGAAAAGGTATGAAACTTTAGAAAGAGAAAAAGCAACTGGAGGTGAAGTTACTAGGTCTGTCATCTTTCTTCTTTCTTTATCCTATTTTCTTCTCATTCATCTGGCTTTTTCTTTTTTTACTGGGGAAGGACAAACCAGGCCTGGACCATGGGAGACGTTGGTTATGAAATGCTCCCGGTTTGTTCTTAAAGGCATGTGGCACCTTCCTCAAATATCTTTTCTTCTTTATTTTGAACAAAACACAAAGACTGAATTGTGATTAGGTGTTCGGGATGTTTTTCTTTCTGGCTTCTCTGACCTCAGTCTCAACCAACCCCTTTTGCTCTTGACCAATAAAAATAATTTCATGAACATCCACTATAGCTTATAGGGAGACCTTTTCATTTGAAAAATGTTTGTATTTTACTTTGGTGGACATCTTGGACTTTGGAAGTTTGGGAGGTATTTTCAGATGTTACTTGCCTCCACAGTGAGACTGGGCAACTTCTTTTATGCTCTCTTGCAACTGAACTTCTGACAGCTCTGGAAGTGTTGCATGTCCTTGATGAGTGCTGTGGATTGTCAGTGTTCTTTCCACCTGTATGGCATTTGCTTCTGCTGAAGAAGCCAGCTAATCCCTATAAAAAATAGCTAATTTTTATTTTATTGTGTTAATTGACCACTTAGCAGCATGCAGATTAACATCTTCATGGCAGATTCTTGAGGCATTTGAGCACTAACTCATGTTTCACTGTTCTATTAATACTCTACAAATTGTCTCTCCATTGGCTTATGGCTGTTACATTATCCTTCATTTATCTGTATTATCCTGTACTTGTTTTTTAATAACCTTAATGATCTAAATCCTTCTGTTTCTAATTGTATCAGCTGTTCAATGTAAATATATGTCAGCTGTGAACTGTGGAATTTATTGGACTTTTACCTGTGTCCCTATACTTCAAGATATGTCATCACTTTCTTTATTAACTTTCTGCTGTCAGAAATGTAAGGTGTTCAACTCAGCCCTGAATTCTTCAACTCCTGCAACCTATATTTTCCAAGTTTGTAAATCTGCTTGCTGTCACCTCTGAACAGTAAGCTTTTAACACTTTCTAGTATTTTTTCCCAGACACGGCTTTTGATGATTTATCCTAGTCTCTTAAAATCAAAACTTTTAACCTGTCCAAAATGGAGTGGCTTTAGGAAAAAAAAAAATAAAAAAACCCCAGCCTCTGTCAGCATAGTTTCCAAAAATCTTGTCTAAGCTTTTGCTACATCTTCAGAGCATGTGATGCCTCTGTGCAAAGACCACACACAATTGCTCTCCCCAAATGGCACTGCTCACTGGGCAGGGCTGAGGATCTCAGCCTGGAACTGTTCCCCACTCCTACTCTGATCAACACACTGTGGTTTTTGTAGTATATTTCATGATTCTGTAGAACAGCCATCTTGATTTTTAACATGATCTTCTGCTTTTCCCAGTGAAAATTAACTTGTTGTTTCCAATGTCTAATTACATAGCTCAGATGCATTCATTGTATATATCATGAGATTGAGCAAATCATATTTCCAGGCATGCTTTCTGTGATTTTATTTCTTTTAAGTTGAGGGGGTTTTTTTTGTATTTTAAATCATATCAAGATATCTGCTGCATCTTAAGACACTTTTATATGTACACACACACTCACACACACACAAATATATATATGTACACACATATATATGCAAACACACAGGGTGCACTTTGGGAGAAAAAGTGCTCTATAAACTCTGTTGGATTATTTTATTTTTCATATGAAAAGAAAAATAGGGAATCTGTCTTCAAAATTAATAAAAATTCATGCTTGTTTATCCTAAAACCTGGAGAGGCTCATTCCATGTCATTCCTGTCTCTTGAGTAAATATGTTAGTCATTCTTAGGGCAAAAAAAGTATTATTGACTTGAGTGATTAGAAAAAGCTCTTTCAGAATCAGTTAGGTGATAAAGTACACAAATTCTTAAATGGCTGGAGGCAAAAAAAGTAAAAGAAACCAGTCAAGCACAACTTATTTTGCATTCTTGATGTGTGTGTAGGTATTAGAAATCAAACTCTGTGGACCACATATTAAATAATTACAATTTGTATGTATAAATACTGCATACAGGTTACAAGCAAATTCCAAAGAAAGAGCTTATTCAGGAGTGCAGATCATTGCTAGAAGTGATCATTGTCTTTTGGGTTTATCTCAGCATAACTGTTGAAAGCCATGTGCCAATTTGTGCACACATTAAGGGGGAAGTTAGGTTTGCATTTGTTATGTTTGGGGTGTGTTGGTTTTTTTCTTCAAGTGAGGAAAGTTATATTCATTCCTCTAATCATTTTCAGTGTTTTAGGATAAGAAATGTTATATTTTTCTTGTATAACATAGTCTCATAGCACCAGGCACCATTTGTGTTGGACTCACAATATGGCATTTTTGAAATCATCTTCTTCAAAAAGAAGATGATTTCACATACTTTATTCAAAAAAACTTTAGTGCAGAATACATTTAGAGCTGTGGATTTTAGCATTCACCATTTAAGGATGATGCTTGTTAACATTATGTACTTTTTCAGAAATATTTTTTTCTGGCCATCACAGCATTGTTTAAGACTGAGATAATTGCTCTATCGAATATTCCTGCCCTCTGTCAGTACACAGATAATAATGATGTAAATGCATTCACCCTTCTGCTTCACACAGTTTAGCTGTAATTTTAAAACATAATTTTATGCATCTCTTTGGGAAGAGGCAGCACCACTCAGTCTTTGGAAGGACTTGGGACTGCACCATACTGAACATTGTCCGTACAGAACAAGGGAAAGGTCGGCATAATCCCCAAATAATTGACAATGTTAAGATTCTGTGGAAATAACACCATTACTGGCAACAGGCAACACCCTTTAGTTTGTGTATTGGTCTTAATTCATGCATCTGCACTACAGTATATCTTACAAACCTGACCTTTTCACATAACTGTAGTAGCTTCTTCAATGACTTGCATTATAAGTAGGCTGGGAAGATCCATGCAGCACCATTGCACTAAAAGCATGAATCTGACACATAGATGAATGTTTTAACTGGAAGGAAAACATCAGAGTTGTGGGGAAACCTGAAAAATGTTAGAAAGCAATTATATCGAGCTTGTAATTAGCTGTACAGTGGGGTAATGCTACATTTCTCCTAGTCCCAGGTGCTTTCAGTTGCAAACCAAGTGAAGAGACATGTCTTCATTGAGAAGTCTTTATTTTCTCTGTGTAATAATATTTTTGTTCGACTGTCTTGACCTTCCAGCTAAAAATCAAGTTTCACTGTCATCAGTGAATTTTCTGAGAATGAGAATATGAAGAGAATAAAGGTGTCAATTTATGTTTGAAAACTTACTGTGAGATTATGTTATCTCCGTCCTATCTCTTTGTTCAACTTATGTTGTTATTTTAGCCCAAAAAAGGCCAGAGATCATCAACAAAAGTGCATGTAGAGTAAAGCTACTCCTGTAAAATTGATGATCCGTCCAATTATTTATCTATAGAGGCTGCTGGGAAGAAACGCAACTATCTCAGTTCTCAGACCCCTCTGCTAGGTTGAACTTCATGGCTGAAGGTTTAATCCCTAAGTGTCATATCAACAATTCATTCTGTGATATTCTGGCTGACATGCTCTCCTTCCTTATTTATTGATGTCTTCAGTCATCGACAATGAGAGGAAAATACACTATTCGTCAAAGTGACGGTGTTTTACCCTCACTTACAGTTGATGCTGCTGTCACATTGATGGTTGGAAAATAAACTCAATCATTATAAAAAGCTAAGAGTCTGAACTTGCCACTGACAGGAAGAAGATGAAAAAAAAATATACAAACCCACAGTAACTTGCTTAAAAATTGCTGTAATAAAAATAAAACTGTTCCCTACAAAGATATTTTTGAGCTTTGTTCATGAGATACAAAACCATTTTAGCCATGTATTTTATACTTATTCCTTTGAAGGAAGATCTGTACCTCGTGCTCCTTTATGTCTGCAAACATACATGTAATTTTTAGCACTAAATACACTTTTTATCATTTCACCTCATGCTACTAGGTTGGTAATTTGTTTATTTTTTTCCCCTCTCTTTTAAGAGATTTTGCTTTGTTGTTTTTTCTTTTTTTCTCCCCTGGATTATATTGAACACATATTTCTGTTTGTGTATTACGGTATTTTGAGTGCTTTAATGAGGAAAAGCTCAGTATAGTTCCATCCTGTAAGTCCTTTGACATGCAAACATTGGCAAGGCTCTTGTGAATCACTTTCTGAGGCTGCCATTTGTGTAACTGCACTGCACTGTGCAGCCTTTTTAACTCCAAACCCATGTATCTTACCACATTTCACCTTTGGGAGGCATTGTATATACAGCTAAAAGTAAAGAGCAGCGAGCCAAGAGGGACAAGATAGCATAATGAGGATGTCAATTTGTGGTCAGAGGAAATATTTATCTTACTTGTACTATACTTGGCAACTGATAGAGAAATATATATGTAATGAATTTCCTCCGACTTCATCTGGCAGACTGTGTACCTTGTGTTAAATGAATTTAAAAATAACATTGCTTGTCTCAAACTTTTAAAGTTTGAGGTGATTCTACTTTAGATTGTTCCTTGAAAATGGACTGACTATCTATTTAAAAAACCCCATTATTTTGTTTACTAACATATTACTGAGTTTTTAATGATCCATTTCTGAAGGCTCCCTGAATAATGACATTTAGGATCCCACTCTCTCACCAAAAGAAAAGCAAGGCACTTTTTTTGTTGTTTAGGGGAAAAAAGCCATATTTTTGTAGTTGTACTGTTTTGGTTCGTATCTCTTGTAAACCTGCTAAGTACCCTAAATGAATGTGCACAGAAATGCTGGTTGTCTCACACGTGCTGTGTGTCCTGAGGCAAAGCTACAGCTGCTTCAGCTCCTTCTGCCTGCTTCCCCATCTGTAAAATGGGAATGCTTTAACTTATTTTTCTCCTTCGGGGAAATACAGGAAGGGTTCCTTAATATTTCTATAGAGCTTTGAAGATTAAAATCTCTCCTCTATACTTGCTGCTAATATTTCAGCGTTAGAGAAGCATTTGATTGAAGCTGTTTGAAGAGCAAAGTTTTGGCATCTTGTGTTGTCTTTGTACCATATCTTGAGACCTCTGCACTATAATTTTGCAAACTTTGGTTCAGCGTAAGCTGCGGAAGCAAACAAGCCCCGTGTAAACAAACGGTGATGACTATAAATTAATGTCTCTGTCTGCTCTTGAAAACATCAGCAGATTACAGCCTATCTCTAAGCCAGCCAGAAACAGTCCATGGTGGAGCAAAGCACACACCAGTGACTGGGCTGAGCCTGAAAAGGCTTTCATTTAAGCATCAATGGTAAATGCTGAGAGGCAGTGAGAGAGGTTTTCTTCTAATATGACTTCTGTGTCTTTAGATGTACAAGGATGGCTGGTGTTTAGCAAAGGCTTACTGACTTCCTTGGGCTTAAGGAGTAGATAGGAAGTATGAGCACCCAGCATCTAGAGCAAGTTTGAAAGTCTTCTTGCCTTTGTTTCACAGATCAAAGGTCAGCATCAATTCCCAGGGTGTAGACAATCTCAAGAGACTGCAGAGGGGCAGTTTCTGGTTTGGTTTGCTTCTTCAGTTTTATGTTGTTTGAAAAACTTAAAATTTAAAATAATGAGGAGTGATTAGGCTACCACATGTGTTAAGTGCTCTTGTTAGAATCTAACTTGGCATTTTAAGGCCTTGCAGTCACAAGCTGTATTTTTCATGATTTACATTTTCATTTTTTAATGCAGAGCAGATTGGACAGGAGATGCTTGAAAACCTCAGCCATGACAGAGAGAAGATCCAGCGGGCTCGGGAGAGGGTAAGTTTGATAATAAGTAATTGCTGATTCTGCATTTTATTTGCATTGGGCAAGTTCTTTGTGCATGCAAAAAAAAAAAAAAAAAAAGATGAGATTAATCACCATCTGCAGTGAAGAACTGCAAAGTGTCTTACATGGGCCCCATCCTGCCAAGTCTCTCTGATGGGATGTCACACTGTAGTCACCAAATCTGCTGCTGGGAGCAAATTTTCTGTCACCATCACAGTTAGGTCAGTGTTCTGTCCTTTGAAGGACAGAACTGTCCAATCCAATGACTGCTTGGGCTTCCTATGAGACAGTTCAGTATTATAAGTGAGCTTCTAATAGTTGAGCAACCTTACTCTTTGTAGCTGCGGATGCAAATAACAGCCCCTCGGGCAGGTCTGTGTGAGGAGCAGGTGCTGCTGCTCTGTCTCTGCAGCCAAGGCCACATATCTGTGCCACTTCTGGCTCCTGGGGCTTCCATGGGGATCAGCTCCACTGTGCAGAGTTAACAGAGATGCTCAGGAGCCCATCCCACCCAATGTGTACAAGTTCTCTGAACTTCCATGTGGAAACCCAGCCTCTCTGTCTCTGGTTTCTACTCACAGAACCAGGACTTTCTGTCCATGACCTCTTGTTCAGATACTTTCCCAAGTGTCCAATTTTTTGCAAAGCCAGGTTCTCCCACACATCTCTTAACTGACCATTGGCACTTTAAAAAAACTCCTTTGTCTGTCCCAGGGAGTTTCTTCACTTGGATAGCTTTGATTAATAAAGCTTCCTATAACAGCATTAATGTGGCATTTTCTGCCAGCTGTACTAGTTGCTTTCTGAAGTGCTGGGCATTAACTACTTTAAAACACTAAATATAGCTAGATCACTAAATGTAACTGAGAATTGTGAGGATTGACCAAGTTTTGTTCTGGCAACTTGGTGTTATATTTCACCTCCACTTCTTATATCCCCAGTGACTGCTGAGTCTGAAATGCTTTTCTGTTTCTAGCTGGACAAATAAAACCTAGGCAATGGAGATAAATGCCATGTATTCCTTTCTGCTGATCCTGTATATCCCAGGGATGTAGTTCTGATCATTCAATGTATGCATGGTTCATAGCATAACTTTTCCTTTTCATTGCTTTCCACCTGAGGAGCAAATTTCTTTGAAGGCAAAATCTGTAAGATGCAAAGGGCAATATTAAAAATAAGAAGGATATTCTAGGAATTTGTAGTACATACATACTCCACCACAATGCAGGAAAAAAAACCTCTTGTCATAATGGAAGATCTCAAATTCCAAGGGTTTTTATCAGGAGCCACTGAAATACTTAAAAATACTTAAAATATTTTCTTCAGGGAATTCAGAAAAGTTCTCCAGTGGAGCCACATGGCTCTACCTGTTCCAGCTGTCTATGTATACTCTGATGAACATTCAGGGGAGATCTTAGATAATTTAGCTAGCTTTCAATTTTCTAGAAATTTTGAAAGACAAAACCGAGAGTGCTTTATCAACGCATGATAGGTGTACATTAAATACATGGAGTTATTATCTTATCTACCAGAGAATAAACTTGTCTTTTGGAGTGAAATTGTCACAGTGAGTATGATGGTCAGGTTTAACCGTTCAATGTTGAGAAAATTAGGACAATTATTTTTTATGAGCAAAATATAAATAAACTCATGTCTCAATGGTCTGGTAAAATTTACATATATGAATTTTCCTGTCTGTAGAGTAAAACTCATATTTTCTTCTGAAGACAAAGAGAAGGGATAAAAGCTGTGCTACAAGTCAAATAGGTTAGCTGGATTATACAGGACATTAAAAGATGCAACATCTTTTAGGAAAACCTCAAAATTTGTCTAAGGCAGACAAGATATCAATGTCAGCATCTTGTTCATCTTCCTGTTTTCTCATTAGTATTCTTAATATTATCTTTAAAAACCATATAGATTTGCCACTGCTAACATCAAAGCCTGTTTGAAAATGTTTTCACTACAGCAGTTCTGTGAAACACACACTGGTTAAGAGGTTCACATTCCACCAGTTCCATTCCATACTTCTGTGGTGTGCTGGCATTGGTAAAGAAATGGTGGAAGAACTGCATTCAGATAATTCAGTTTTAAATAAAAACAAACTTACAGTTTGAAACTCTTCAAGTGTTTTTTTTTCTCTGCCAGAGCTAGAAGAAAAGGTGTTTTCTTAGCATTCTCTTGGGAGGTAGCTAGAGATCTTCCAACTATCTGTGTATGTGTTTGTTTCTTTTTTAATGTTTCTTTTGCTTATTTTGTGGGCTTTTTATTACCATAAAAACATGAGGTCGTCTTGCTTAGAGGAGTTTGTCAAACCCCTAAGATTCAGCTTCCCCTTCCTAACTATCAGCACTGATTCTAGCTGTCAGGTAGAATCCTGCAGCAAGAGAGGAAAGTTAGGATCAAACATTTAATGGTAAAAAGGAGAGTGCTACTTTTCTGTGAAAAGGGAGGAGAAGCCCCAAGTGTTAAATGCATCTTTATGAATAATAAAAGACCAATGTAAAGCATACATTTGTACTTCAGATTCCCTTCTAGCATAGATAAGAACTTGGCTTTTTAATGAGCCTTTTAAAAATTATTGTGACGTTTTTTCTGCTGTTACTTGTGTCAAACCGGGCTAAACTGCTTTTCTGGAGCTTGAATTGTCTAGATGAATCAGGAAAAAATGAGGGAATGGCCTCCCTGGAATATAATACTCATCTTTGTTCCATCACAGCACATAATTACAGAGATCTGAGAGTTAGTGCAAGCCTTCCCAATGAATATGATATTGCTAAGAGCACAACTTGATTGGTGTTATCCAGCACCAGCTTCTACTTGGTATTTTCTTAATAGCTTTTAGAGGAATAAGGAAGAAATTTATGCAAAAAGGTTATGTGACACTGATTGTCGCATCACCTACTGATTCCAGTAATAAGCCTTAAATCTGCCAGCAAATATTTACAGTATTGTGCTCCAGAATAGATACTGGGTTTAATATTGCTGCTGTTCAAATATTCAAGATATAATAGTGGTTTGTTATGGTGAAGGTGATTTGTTATTGGATGACTGCCACTCTCCTCGGCAGTGTTACTGTTTTGATGGATTTGAAACACAGGATGCATTTTGTCTAGTACAACAAAGTTTTTTCAGTAAGAAATCAATGACTCAGGTAATCCTTTCAATCTCATTTGATTATGAAGAGGTAAATATTCAGCTTTCACAAGGAGAAGAATGTTTTTATGTATGTACACAAAGCTGTGTTTTGGGGCATGTTAGAAACAGTGGTCTCTGCTATTTCATAACTGAAATAGTCATAATCATTACATTATCTTTTTACAGTAGATTTTGATGTCCCACTGGTTCCAAGATGTCTAAATTGTCAAAAGATGTCTCTCTTCTAGCTGCCAGTGGGAGAAGAGGTGATAGGAAAGTAACTCCATTTTTCCTGTTATCTTCTAATTTCTAGATTTCCTTTTGTGAGGCACTAATAAACACAAAAAGAGAGGGGACATTTTAATCCCTTTTAAAAAGTAATAGAAATAAACATGAAGTTCACTTGCTTCATAACTTTTCATCTACTCTATTTCATATTTTACCTATTTTGCAATATTTTGAGAGCTGTAGAACAAGACAGCTAATTAGGTGTAGCTGTAGCCTGTAGGTTTCCTTTGTCCTAATAAACTACAAAAATGGTCATTTCAGTGAGTGGGAGCTCCTTACATGAAAAAAACCTACTATATATACTGTATAGCTGTTCCTTCTGTACATGTGCTGTTCACAAAGCATTTGAGCACCCAGGCCACAGGTGGCTGCTGTAAGGTCAGTACAAGTTTTATATTTAAGGGGCAGTATAGACATATTTATTTTACAGAATTGCTAAAGTGATATATTTTGTGTTTCTGTTTCTTTCTTTAAACTACAGTCTTTGAAAAACAGTGAAAGAAAGATATGTCTTTCTTTTCATAAAGCATCAGGAACATGGCTGTCTCTTCATCCCTTGATCCTTTCACTGGTGTACACAAACAATATACACACACGTGGGACTTATGGATTCCAATGTATAGAGCTTCTACCTGCAACCCTTTATTTGTAAAGCTTTTGCTCTTTATCCTGACTCACCTTTCTTGCCTCAATGACTTCCCTTGTCTGGGTTTCATATTTATGTAAGTGAAAACAAGACAAGATATTTTTAAATTTCAGAGCTTTGGTGGCTTTACAAGCTTGTTGTGTGCTAACCCTGAAGCTTACTGACATAGATGACTGCAGAAACCCCTGTCCTTTGTACAGACTGGGCTGCCTGTGCCTTTTACCTTTAATGGGACTCTTTTCTCCCCAGCTTAGAGAAGCAGATGCAAACCTGGGGAAGAGTTCCAGGATTTTGACGGGAATGTTGCGAAGGTAAGGCCAAGGTAGGGACATTTCTGCTCTTTCTTTTTTTCTTCTCTCCCTCCGTGCCTTTGTTTTCAATTTTACTTCAATCTCAGCGTATTGTTGGTGTACCTGACTTTTTTTCACCCAGACTGCTGTGTAGAAGGTCTTTGTATGATAGAAGGCTTTGTCATGCCTATGGAAAGAGTTTTCTAAACCTGAAGGATAGCCCTTGTGTAATGATTTCTTATCTTTGTTTCTTTGTATTTATTTGGGGGATTTTGGATGTTCTAAAACATGGTGGGAGTTTGGATGTGTTCTAAAATTAAGATCTTTTGATGATGATTTTCTGTCTTTCCTATTCTTGAGTGATTTCTGTGTCTTGAGGGGGTTTTTTGTCTGTTAAAATGAGAAAGTTGGTAAATGTTTTGGGGCAGCATAAATTTATGTGCAGACAAAAGGTTAAAATTATCAATTCTACCTAAATAGATGGGACAGACACACTGTCAATGCTTGTGGTTTTAGCATGTTTTTTCCACACTTTCAATGTTATGAAAATTGTTCCTGGGATCAAAATGAGGTGATATGAAAAGGAAAATGTCCTAAAACTCTGTGTGGGACTGAAGGGAGGGAGTTATCCACTGATTATTTCTCCTCTTAAATTTGCATCGGTGCATTCTCAGACAGATTTTTTTTGAATTAGTGGCACCTCTGGATATGTGTTCTTTACCCAGTGAAGCAGCACCTGAGCTTCTCTGTGATGTCTGTATTTCTGTACATATTCAGTTTCCTAAAGAAGAAAAGCATCCCTCTAATAAGCAGTGCTGGGTGCTAAGAAAGCACAGTTTTAAAGGAGTTTAGTGCATCCTTGAAGAGTTCAGTCTGAAATTACCCTTGCCACAGGCTTTTATGTTGTGTGTTTGCTTAATGCACTTTGCTTATAAAAAAAAAAAAAAAAAGAAAAAAGGAAAAAAAGAGGAGAAAATTTTAGCAGAGTTGTTAATTTGTCATTTGGCATAGGAAATGTGAAAACTGGAATTTTATAAGCTGTTCTAAAGCACAAGCTTTATTTCTCCATAAGTCTCCTCAGAAAAATACCTTTGTTAGTTCCTTGTACACCAAATTGACAAAGGTTAAAGTGACTGGACCTGATGCCTTCATTCCACAGATTTCTTACAATTCCAACTCCAAAATGAAACATATAAAATTCTCTGATTAAGACTAATATGTAAATGACACAAGCTAAATTCAAAATCCATGGAGGAAGGAAGTGGCAATTGAAAGGGATGGTTCAGTGGCTGTAGACAATCAAAATAAACTATAAAAAAAATGAAGGAAAAGAAAAGACACCAACTAAACCCAAGTCTCCCCTGGAAGGGCTCTGCGACATGAGCTGTAACGAATATTCTGCATATGTCTCCATTTTGTCAAATCTCATTAAAGGGGTTTCTTGCTTTATGTCAATTGAGCTGTCCAAAAATCATTCATCATTTTAGTGTAAAAAAAATCATGCAGTTATTTAAATAATATCATATTAATGTTAAAGTTCAGCTGTCATTTAATAGTATGGCTTAATCAGACATAGCATTTAGGAAAAATAGTTTTTTCGGGCTTTACTTGGCTTTCAGGTTGGCAGATTCAAATAAGGATTTATGGGTTTCTAAACCAATGTATTCTTTCCATGTTTATGCTTGAGGTACCCCAGCCTTTTTTGCAGCACCCTGTAGTCTGGTTTTTCCAATAAAATAAAGTATCTCCTCATATTGTGTTTGAATACATTTGCAAGTAATTTGGAGAAGCTGAAACAAAAACATATGCTGTAACCTTTGACTTTGTTTTGTGTTTGGGAATCACAGTTAGGAGTCCTAGTTTATAAGTGCTCCATAAGCCAAATGAAAAATATGATCTTTCTGAGATAGACTTGGGCTCTTCTTTTCAGACAAAGGGATTATGTTGTTGAACACCATGATGGCATGTTTCTGTGTGTCAGAACAGCACTGGATTTCCTTGTTCTTCAACAAAAATGCTGAGCTGAGTCACCCATCTAGAAGAAAGGCAGATTAGGATTTAAGCTCAGGTCAGGTAAATGTGCCAAAAGCAATGCCAGCAGAGAAGCAGCTTTCAGTAGACAATTCTCAGGATGTTGTTCAAAACCTTGTGATTGATAGACCTACAGTGAATTTAATTTGTTTGTAACTGTTGGGTAGAAGGATCTAGCATTATCCCAGCCGCAGCATCATCCCAATTTGTTTAGTTACACAAATAATCATGAAATACAGACCCCAAGAAATCAGCATGTATTAGATAAATACAACTGGAAGAAATATAATTATCAGAGATTGGCAGTTGTTTCCTAATTTCTGCATACTTCAGTACACACCACACAATATTTTGCATCATTACTGGAACCAATAAAATAAAACACTGGAGGACCATCTCCACAATATTATACAGAAAAAGTAATGTTAAATTGAACATTGCTCAATATAGTGGCTGTTCCCACAATATCTATTTGCTGATATGCTTGAAGTCATATGCGATGCTAACAACTCTGTGCTTCAAATTAATACCTAACCCTTTCTAATTTTACTGTCTGGGAAAGGTAAAGCAGCATCTCTTTTGAATCTGGCTGAATATATTAAGAGATCATGTATTTAGATAGCTAGAGGGCTAAATTACTGCCTTTGTATGACCTAAATTCCCTGGCCATGTGTTTGTGCATAAAATGTTTTGGAGATGGGGAATAAAAGCAGAGACAGGTTTTGTAGGTGGCCATGGCTCACTAAGGAAATCAGTGGCATAATAGGGACAGGTCTGCCTGTCCCAGTTTGCTGCTCCAGCAATAAGGTACCCAGCCTTATGTATTGGAATTTGTTGTTTCACAATATTTTGAGTATGTGGGTAAAAGTATTTTTGTAATAAGTGTTTTTAAGTATTCTCACATAAAAATAACCTATACCTCCATGATCTTTTTTTTTTTTTTCTGTAGAAACTACTTAGGTTCTACTAAGCTAATACATTCCTCTTATGGCACGGCATTACTAGGATCGGGGGAATGGCTTCAAACTGAAAGAGAGTATGTTTAAATTAGATATTAGGAAGAAATTCTTTATTGTGAGTGCAATGATAGGACATGGAGGTTCAGAAAATTAACTTAGAGTAGGAATTAATTTTTGGATTTAGATGAAGTGTGCAGTTTTTGTCTGTGAGGCACTGGAATGGGTTGTCTCAGGTCTCTATCCCTTGGCCTGTACCCCAGTAAGAGCTGGGGAGTGCACAGTATGCTAGAAAGAAGTAGAAAAGAATGTGTTCTGGAATATCTTCAGGGTTTTGCCCATATCCTAAGCCAATAGCCTAGAAAAGCTTATAAGAAAAGAATTTGGAAAGTCTCCAAGCCACACACAGCCCAGTGGGAAACAAACAAACCTAAAAGTAACCAGATAAAAATTTCAGTAGATTTGAATCTTTTTTCAATTAGCAGATAAGTTCTGTTTACCCCCTTCGAATTGCGGGAAAATATTTTAGAAGAGTGGCTGCTACACTCCAGAACAACTTTTTATCCTGTCTGGTTCACCAGGAAAGTGTTGTGTTAAAAATACTCTTCTAATCTTCAGATTTCAGTGTCCTGAATTGTTGTCAATGATGTTTTGAGGAGCTTATGAACACATCTGCATTTATGAAAGAGACTTTTAAAATTTGATTCCCAGCAGGACAGAGACACTACCTCTGTCTGATAGAAATGAGGCAGTAAAGGTTCAGTTCAGCTCTCAGATAATAAGTTATGTGGCTTGCCAACAGCTGCATGACCAATATAACTGCAGTCAGAAATTAAACGAGACTTCTGGTGAAGCTTTTTCACTCTTTCCAGGAAAATTTTGGGAGTCCTGCTTCTTGCATCACTGCTAGTCAAAGTTTGTTCTACTTTTTTAGACCTTGCAGTTATTTTTCAACACTTCACAGTATTATAGGACAATTTAGGTTGGAAGGGACCCCTAGAGGTCATCTGGTCCAACCTCCTGTTCAAAGCAAGTCTCATTAGAGCAGGTTGCTCAGACTCCAGTCACATTTCAAACACATACAAGGCTGGAGATACCAATGTCTGTCTGAGCAATCTGTTCCAGTAGCAGCTGAGATAAGCAAATCCTCCAGGTACGTCAGTGAAATTTCCCAGCATCCAACTTGTGTCCATTGCCTCTGGTCCTAAGCAGAAGTGGTTTTCAGAATTGGCCTTCAGAGTTTGGCCCTGGATTGCAGTTTTTTTCTAGCAGTTCTCCTACAGCTTCAGCAGTGGGGATGTTGTGGTCATTGGGCTGAGGGGACACTCTGTGTTGGGCAGTTCTTGAAGCAGGGCATGGGGTGCTGTGCCTCCACCCACTGACCTGGCCATGGCCATTCAGCAGTGTATGCACAGGACTTCTTTATTGCTTCCTCTGGCTCCTAGAGATGTGCAAAGTTTAGATTGTCTGTTCTGCCTCCTTGCTTGGCTACAGAGCCCACATTTCCATGTGTCTGAAGAGCAGCAGGGACAGTCATGTCCCTGTGGGGACACAAACCCAAACAAAGAGTGAGTGTTACCACTGCCTTTTCCCCTATTTCCCTACCAATCTCTGTTTCCATCCCCAAAAGTCCATGACAAAAAGCTGGTTTTCTTCTGAGCTAAAGCCTGTTTCAATCATACTTGGCCATGACTGTTGAGTCTCTGCAGTTTTTTGAAGGAAGGTCTTTGTATCACCAATCCAGAGTGGAGTTTAACATACAGCTACATTTGCTTTGTTTTCATGCTAATAGATGAGTTCCTCTTTCCAGGATATTTGGTCTCAAGCCAAAAGAAGTTTGAGTAGGAATTGTTTCTGCAACTTTTTTGTACATATATTTCTATTTTTACTTCAAGATGTATTTCTACACTGAAAAATGATTGAAACGGTAAATCCTCAAGAAAATGTCTGCTCTCTGTTGAATATTTACAGCTGCAGCTGTTTACTTCAGTAATTTAGACCTTGATTCAGGAGCATATTTAAGCATATGGTTAACTTAAACCAGAGGAGCAAGTTCTTTAACTTGAGGGAGACTGAAAAAGGGGGGGAATAGGTGGCAGAATGATTCTGGGTCATCTCTTGGGGCAACACAGGTTTTATTGTGCTCCTTGCAAATCATGTCCTTAATATTTCTGTTGTTAACTGGAAGCTGTAAAATATGCATAGTGTATTTTAGTGCTTGTTACTGTCAATATAAAAACTTTTTAAATAATTTTCCTGACTTTTAAGCATTTAATATAGTTACTTGATTCTTATGTTATTGTACATTTGCGTTTTGTTATGCAGCTAACCTTTATCAATTATGAGGTGTTGAATCTTTTCAGAAGGAAACTGATAAGCTCTGTGGTGATGGTAATCACAATCTAGTCCTTGGATGAAGAACATACTGCTTGTTATTCCAGATTAAACTTTGGCATTAATTAGTACCTAGTTGTTCCTCGCTTTGTCTCTGACTTTGAAAAGAAACCTTGTTTCTTTGTTGAAGTGATGGACAAAACATCTGGAAAACATAAATGTGTCATCAGCAAAATTGCCAAGGGTGAGCGTTCTTCATCATTAGGGGTCCAACCAAAAAACAGGAAATGTACCTCTAGGTCTGAACAGCAAATATTTTAAAATAGTATGGGACAATATGGGTTCCCTGTCCTTAGTTTAATTATGATGTAATCTGATGCATGTAAGATGCATTTGTTATTTTTAATAATCAATGGAAAACCATTTTCTAAACCTTACTCATCTTTCTTAGACAGTGTTGTTTCTGCTGTTTCCACAATACTTTTGAAAAATCTTGCCATACTTTTATTCAGTGTTAGAAATACTGTTCAGCTCATGCACCATGGAGGGTGCAGAAGTCTTTTGAGCTGCTATTTAACCACCAGCCATCAGTGTACATGGAGAGTTCCAGGCCACAGGCACTGAATGCCTTAAAAAGGGACCAATTTCAACATTGCAGGCATGTAGCTGGGATTAGTTTAATGCCACCGTAGCCTTTGCAAACCTTCATCTCTAACAACCTAAGTGATACAGAGTTAAGTTTTCTTCAAACCTGGAAGAAAAAAGGAACATCATGATTGATCTTCACATCTAGTAACTTAAATGCATGGGATAAAATAAGTCAGTGTTTTAATCTCCTTGTGCCCAGACAGCTTTAGAAGGGGATGTCCCTCATTCAGTGAGGTAAGAGCATTTATGTGGTAGCATTGTTTTATTTTTCAGATTGTTGGAAAGTTTTATCCACATGTTAGGCTGCCTACACTATGTCCATTACGAGCAGGGTTCTCAGCATTCTTCAGACCACATTTCTAATTCTCTTTTTCCATTCCTTTTTGAAGTGTACAATGGTCTTTGTTCTGTCCCCTCCATTCCCTCTTTTCTATCATCTGGAATTGCTATCTCATTTGCTCCCCTTCTGTCTACTCATGTCCAGCTGAACAGCTGGAAAGAACATTAACACACAGTTGTGTTTCTGCAGGAAGGCAGGATCCCAGTGGATAATTATCCTAGCTAGTCCTAGACTGCATATACTAACAATGTAAAGCATCATGATAGGTTAAGTATTGTGTAACCCTTCATGGTTGTTTTCTGCACAGGGAATGTTGAATGCCATTAAGCAGCTAGAGCCTAAAAAGGTTCACAGTGTCATGGGTGAAACAAAAGGCATTTCACAGCCAGCATTGTCCTGTCTGAGCCACAGCAGGTATCCCTCAACATGCTTCCTTGAGAAGCCATGTCTTATATCTGCATTAGCAGTGCAGGGCTTTCCTGCAGTAGTTGCAAGGAGATTCCAGTAGGATGAGCTCTCTCTGATGTGATGTTCAGGAATGGTGAAGGTAGGGAACATGCTTTGGATATGATATGGTTGTTCATGTGAAGGAGAGAAACTGTTAGCAAAAGCTGGCATTGGTAATTGCTGAAATAATTGGACACAACTTTTCAGAAATCAATTAAGTCAAACTCTTTAAGGCCAGTAGTTGATTAGGGATCATGTTCTTGACACTACTCACACTATAACTGTGAAAGAACAACATAGGTTGAATTTTGCACATGCCATTTACTTCAGTGTTTAAGCCATAAATTCCTGAATGTTACATTTTCTGAACACAAGGTATCTATGATATCTTGCCACTGGGTCACTTCCTTTTAATCCATATATTTACCCAAGGAAATAGAACCACCTCGGAAATTATTTCAGAAAAGTTCATCCTTTTGTGTTAAGGCAGGATTGACTGACCCTGTTTTAATCCTGGCAGATATTTGTTTGGCCTGTTCTCCACTGATCAACATTCCCCATCTCTTCAGTCAGATATTTCCAAATTTTCCCTAATGTTTAGCCCAAATCCTTTTTCCTGTGTAGACAGAGTTGTTTTATGTACTGGTGCATGTGAGGCGATTTCTGGTGACTTGTGCTGTGAAAAGAAATTTCTGCTCAACCTTTCAAGAATTAGAGAACATAAATAAAAGTCTACGGAATTAAATTACAGTTTCTAGTTTTCATCAAGCCAGGCCTTTTGAAGGAATGTAAAAATAGAAGAGGTGGATTTTGTTCTAATAGGCAAATCCTGGAAGCTCAGCCTTTCCAAACAGTAGCTTTATGTGTACATGTCCTGGAGCTTTGCAAATAGAAACATCCAAATTAAATCATTCTCATAAAGTTGCAGATCTGGACTAAAACTAGACTGTATACTGTGCTAACTGAAAGCAACATTTGCAAGACAAAATTACAAAAGACTGAGATTTAACATTTTTGGTAGCACTTACCAAACACTTAAAGAAAAAGACAGTAACTGTGTCAAACAAATATGATTTTAACTCATTTCTCCCACCATTGCCCATAGACACACCAGTATTTTGGACAGAGATAGTGTTTGAAAACAAATGGAGGAATGCAAATTGATTTGCCTCATCTTCTGTCAGGTAAAAAAGCTCCTTTGTGCCTTCTGAGTGTGATTTCCGTGGCACTTGGCACTTTTCTTGCCACACTTGATTGAAATTGTTGACTTTTAATAAAAGCAAAGTTAATTTGGCTTTCCAGCATGATTCTGATTGCACACTAAGAGCTTTATCTTTAAGAAAACAATGGAGTGATCCAACTGGTACAAAACTGATGTGATATCAGGATCTTGTCCTTATTAGCTAATCTTTCAGCTAATAACTTTAGTTAGATCATTTTCAGTCCAGTAGTAGGTCAGACTTCTGGCTAATAAGAGATTAACTGACCAACAACTGGGAAAAGGAAAACTCACCTGAGTGCAATTTGTGTCCAAGTCAGTCAGTGATGTTCTACCTCAAAACCCAGGACCTGAACCTGCCAGTCATAGTTGTGTGAGTGGTTTGCTCATCCCTAGCCCTAATGTTGAACATGGATCTCTTTAATTTTGAGCAAACCTTGGTTGGGGTAGGGTGGGTGGTGTTTTGTAGTTGCCGTTGCTGTTATTATTGTAATTTTACAAAGAAGGTCATAAGTTATGACTTTGGGGTATCACTCACTTTGTTACAGATAAATTAGTGCTGCTGTGGGACAATACAAAAACTGAGGAAGAATTTATATCCCTGGTAGCATGTAATATGTTGTATTGGACCTTTAAAAGTCTGCAGAAGAAATGTTCACGCATCACTAATCTGCTGAGCAGCTCTCAGAAGAATAAAAAAGCCATGAATGATAAAGTGTGGCCATACAGTGAGAGATTGTTTAGTCGACGTGGTGATAGGAAGGATGAAAATTTCCTGATTCTGACTGGCTCTTTAACTATTATGGAAGATCCAACCCAAGCCTTTCTATGGTTCTCTGACTTGAATTTAAACAAGAAGGCAAAAAAAAAATCAGTGTGGAAATTGAGAAAAATGAGAAAGACAGAGAAAAATTATTTTGCTGTAAATATTGGTATTTATGTTCTCTGCAACATTTGTGTAGCTCTAAAATAGTTTGTGCAGGATCTCACTGTGTAGCATTTTTTACCTTGGAGCTCTTTTTCAGCTTGGAGTTTGCTATATTAACCACAGTGTAACCCAGAAGGTTTTTGTAACATCTGTGAGTTAGAGCAAAGTCTTCATATTTTCTTTTACTTATTTTATACATCTACTGATAATTTAAGATGGCAACACTAATTATTCTTCTTGAAGAAAAAAATTGCATCTCTAAAATTATTTTTGCACCCACTCCCCACTTTCCTCCTGGTAAAAATGCTTGTGCAAGTGAAAAAAAAACACCCACTGTTGTTTCTCTGACATGCTTATCATGGCCGCCAATAATGCGTTTAAATAGGGAATTGTTTGAGAAACATGATTCTAAGTGTGTCCAATCTTGCTGGGATGTTGGGAAGCATATGGTCTTCTTTATCCATGCCAAGAAACTTCCTTGCTACTTTCTGTCACCGCTGTATTTTTCAGATGCAGTTTTCAGCGTGAATGGCACACACGTGTTGATTGTGAAGGTAGCATTCTTTCAGTACTGCCTTAAGCTAATTACTCTTAGTGGCAGTGGAGCTTTGTGGCTCATTTGTCAACAGCTATTTATGCTACTACACCAGTACAAAGCAATGTTTCACATTACCAGTTTACCAGACTATTACACCATTGTGTTTTAATCCACTGTAGGTGGATGGAGAATATGAGCCATCTGTTTTATTTAATGATATAATCAGTAAACAATATATGCACTTTACACATTTGGTCATTAAAGATGCCCATATTGTTGGACCCTGTATTTACATTGTAAATTGGCGCATTCACACATCATCTTGTTCTGGTGTCAAAGGCTTGCTGTGTTCATAAGCTGGTACAAAGCAAGCTCAGTAACTGCTCAAACCCAGTGCAGGTGGTCGAGCTAGTTGCCACACAGATCAAAAGTCAAACAACTGTGAATCTTCCTTTGAAAAGGCATTTAGAGAGACAAGGCCAGTCTTATCTTCACAAACAAGAAAGAGTTATAGATATACATCATGAAGTTATGAGAACAAAAGGGGGTTTTATAATCACTCTGCGTCAGAAAATCCAGTACTGCAGACTTTCGTGAAGACATCTTTGAAATATAAAGAGCATCTTATTTTCCTGGACAAAATTTAAAGGACTGAGTCTGAATTATTAAATATGAGATGGTTCAGTCATTACAAAACTTTGGAGACAAGAAGTTGCTTTCTCTTACAGTTGATTTAATTTAATTTTATTTTCAGCAGTGCTTAAGCAGAATGAAACAGACAGTAATTGCAAAGCCCAATCTTATTCAAGGGGCAGAGGTGAATGGGTGTATTTGTGCTAGAAACAAAGGAAATTGGTCGATATTTCAGTTTCCCCAAAGTATCCCTCATAAGCGCCAAAACATAATCACCAAAATACATTAAAAATTAATTTACAAGTAAAATCTTGCTTGCTGGCACATTTGTAAGGAGGTGAAAGATCACACAGCCCCATATTTAAACAGTAATGTTCATTTTAGTGTTTTACTTAACAACTTGTGCTTAAGATGCCCAGAATTTGAAATCGTTACTGGAGGACTCAGTCTCACTTCTCATTGTGTTTTATGAGGAAATAGAATTGGATTTATCACCACGTGAAGGCTTGGCTGGCATTGATGGTAGACAGGGAGGGGAAAGGACTTGTGGAATTTGTATGACTGAGAGTGAGTTGGCAGGTCCTCATGGCTGGAGGAGTCTTGAGCTTCACACCACAGCTTGGTTTCTGTTCATTTTGATTTCTGTCCTACATAATGCAGATGGAATCAGAGGCACTAGGGGTATACCCACTAACAAAGTCTGTATGCTGAAATGTGTTCACTTTTCATTTACTCCTAGAGACATGAGGAAATAGCTTTCAAAGTCTTTAAATCTATTTCAAAGGCAAGCTAATTATATTATTGGGGGTTTTCTTAATCTTGAGGTATGAAGAAAGAAGACTTTTTTACTAGGACTTTTTTGTATTGGCATGAATTTTAGAGATAAAGTATTTTCAAGTGCATGAGCAAAGAGAAGAAAATATCTCATTTTATGAGCTATTATATATATTTCAAAATATGCACTATTTTCATAGTTAAAATATTTAAAATACTACAAAAGACTCAGCTATAAGTCTTCCTTTTTTAGTCTTTTCATAGGTATTTCATGTAAGTTGAATATTAAGCATTGGCAGGTTTCCATAGGCTTCGTATTGCCTTTTGATTTTGAGATATTTTGTAACCAACTTATTTCTAATCTTATAAAGGGCTTGAGATTTTTTTCCCCCATCCCAATCCAGTAAAAACAATCAGAAACTTGGCTACTGATATTTGATTCTTAGCTTTGTCCTGGGTATATCTTGGGTAACTGTGAACACATCTGTTTCTGTGTATCTCTAAAACGAGGATAATGTTCCATATCACAGCCAAGCATTCCAAGAGCAAATGCTCTTAATTAATCTGTGCATGGTCCTCACATGACCTGATGAGAGTTTGTGAATGATAGACTGACTGGTAGTGGTGCCCATCCTGATTTGGAGTCATGGCTTAAATCCATGGAGTCATGGATTTAAAAGGAGTGAAAGAGAAGCATGGGAAGAATTTAGACTAGAGGGGTATGGAGTATCTAATTTCCCATAATAGTCTATTGGCAAGTACATACCTCATCTCCTCAGCTATTGAACTGGGAGAAAGCTAGGAGAAAGACTAGGTATCAATTCTTTGTTGTCTTCTTCAGATATCAATTTGAGGGCTACAGGTGACAAGCTCATCTTATGTTGGGTGACATTTTTGCTTTGTTGCAGACAGAAAAGAATGTTTGAGCTGGTTTAACAAATAGAATTAACACATCCCTGAGACATAATGGTGTGTGTATATAGATACAGAGATCTATATATATAGAGAGAGAGAGTGTGTAACAGTAATGTTAAATTTGATGTGCTAGCCCAGGCAACTTCTTCCTTCTAAATCTCTCCTTACTGCTTCTGTCAGAAATTTTGTTCTTATTATTTGCTGTGGACTGTGATGCATTATTTTTGGCTGCTGTCAACCTGCAATCAATTGGGACTTTACAAAAATCTGTTAAGTACTTTAGGGTTCCTCAAAGCAGAAGCAGATGCAATGTTTTATGACTTACTATCACAGCATTGCTATTTAATTGTCAAAGGAGGTGTGGAGGAGACATGGGCTCAGGGATGAAGGTAGACAGTAGCTTCTTCTGCCTAAAATTACCTTTGTCACCATCACCTCTCACCTGTCGAGAAATAAAAAGAAACATAGTTTGTTACAGAACAGATGGGTAAAGCCACAGAGATACTCTGGGAATACATAAAAATGCTATCTGGTGTAGTAACTTGATGACCAAAAACATACTAGTGAGCCTTTGAAATGCCAGTATTTTACTGCACAACTCCTGATTGAAAAAGAAAATAAAAACATGTATTTTAATTGCGTTTTGCTGAAATATCAATTGAAATGATGGTGGTCTTAGCTGTAAAGTTAGAAGAAAGGTTCTTAGACAGTTTGTGTAGCAGGCACATGTTGAAAGCTGGACTAGAATGAGGTCTGAATGTGGTGTCTGTAATGATGCTGTAGAGCATAATTTCCATGAAGAGTGCTCTTTATAGAACATCTCTTGTGCCTGGTGCACTTGGTTGGTCATATTTTCATCACCATCTTTGAATGGTTGAATAATTAGAAAAGCTCTACCAGCAAGGAGTGAGAGAATCAAGCTTCCACATGCCAGTTCCATCAGATGCTTCCTATTTAAGGAATCAAAGTGATCAAATGAGATGAGCATTTATAATCCTTCATGCAAGGATTGCTCTCAAGGAGTTTTTTTCTTAGTAAATTCCCAGTGTCCTCTTTGGAGTAAGATGGTGTATTTGGAATTATTTTATATTCAAATGTGATGTTATGCATGTAACGCATGTAGTATTTTTTGGAAAAAACTACACAAACATTATTAGAAGTGCTCAAGATCCTTAGCAGTCAGCTAAGGAAAAAGGCTCAAGAGATGCTCACTGTAAATGGACAACACAGGTGGAGCAGGGAATGTTGAATGAACCCATGCACTTATTTCAGACATTAATTTTTGTAGGCTTACAGTTCTGTTCTTTGAAATCAGTCAAAAACTCTGTGCCCAAGACCTTGTTCTCTGAATCTAGGAGGAGGAGCAGGTGCTCAATATACCAGAAAAAAGCTGTTTTATAAATGCAGGGACTAGCTTACAGTACAGTTTCTGGTTTGTCCTCTTGCTCCACTGAACCAATTAAATACAGGTTAAATAGGAAAATATTATTGTGACTGAGCTGCCTAATGGAAGTTGTTTGGGAGGGCTTTTAAACTTGGCCCTAAACTATTGAGTTCTGAGACTGACTTCAGTTTGAGACCCACTGTACCCTGCTTTCTTTGATCCAAACCCTGAGAATATGTATCATCATTTAAAGGAATGAACTGTTTTGTGAGGAGGAAGCCAAGAAGTGGCCCCAAAGAATTCCTTCCCACATGGAAAGCCACCACCCCCTGATTTGATGGCTTCCATGCTAATGCATCTTTCAAGGGGGCCTCTTTGTCCCACATTGTTACTTATTTGGCTCTTCTTTCAGTCTTAATTGTCATTAGCACAATTTTTTTTTCTCATAAAGTCATCTGGGGAATACTAGTTTATTGCATATTGTTGTGTTTGTCTAAAGACAATTGCACAAGCTTGAAATTTAATCCTTATAATCTTTCCTAGTAGAGAGAGCTTCAGATAAATACTGTTGTATGCTTGGTGGGAGTGGGTCTCGACTTTTTGATCATCCATGTCTAAATGTTGAGTAATACTTAAGGGAAAATGTTCTCAAAACATTCCTTAGATGATTATTAGATTATATTTTATGTTTGATAAAAACTGGAAAATTGTATAAATATTTGCTTAACATCCCACCCCTTAAGCAATTTATTTCTTTTCTGGCCTTCAACCCTCTTGCTCAGTGAAATGAGATCAGTCACTTTCTGTTTATATTCAGTTTCACTTTGCAGTTTTCATGTGTGTGTATAGCAATTCCTCACTGCAGAAGCATATTTAAATAATAAGTGGAGAATAAAGAAGGAAAGAAAAAAATATTTTAAAAATATTTTCTAGTGTCTTCCCATATTTTAAAAGTGAATAAGTGCTGTAATTATACTACATGCATCTGGTGTTGCTTATAACTAGTGTTATGAGAAATTTAAAAAATTATTTAGTCCTACTTTTCTATAAATTGTTTGTCACATAGTAAGTTTATACATATTATGTTCCAGGGGCTACTGTTAAAATCAGCCTTTGGCAAAAGCAGACATGAGATACCTTGTTCTTACTAGAGGAAATCACTTTTGCATTTTCAATACTACGTGGTGGTTCAAGTTTTCTGGAAAAAGCCAACTTTTTCATGTAGACAACAGTCAATACTCACATAGGTCAACTGTTTGGCTGTTTTCTCTCATCTGAATTTTTCATTTTGGATCAATATAAAGAATGGGTCTCAATGTCACAGGCATTAAAATGAATTCTTAGGTCATGTTTAGAGCTCGACTAGATGTGAGGAGGGGTTCAGGGTAACATTGTACTGGGGAAAAAACATCAAGGTCAGTAAATTAATTTAAAAGATTGCAGACATATCTCTGCAACAACCAGGATTGAAGCATTTCTGTGTTAAGTGCAAAATGGCTGATTTAAATGCAAGAAGGCCTGGAGTTTCTCTAGTCTTCTTTTTCTTCCACCATGTTTTTGCAATTAAATACTGGATGAAAATTATTTTTCCTTTCCTTTTGTTTTTTGTTGTTTTAAATGTATTACTTTTTCCTTAATGTGTAGCAGCTGATTTTCCCTGCTGGCTCACTGGGGCACAGAGACAAACCTCCTTTCAAGGAACAGAGTTCCAATGCTGTTGTTGATTATTTTATTGGGAAACCATTTCTGTGGTAAGGCAGGCTCTCCAGCTCCTTGATGCAGGGAAAAAACCATGAGATGCAAGTGTTTTAGTCAAATATACATTTATTTTCTCTCTAATGTGGATGAACTCACAAAGAAAGTAGACATGGATGCATGTCCTCACCATGCTCACGAATTTCACCTGAATTTCAAGAGCAGAGAACACGTAACAGACACTCCTTTGGGAGCACAAGTGGCCATTTCAGAGTGTGACCCATTCATGGTACTTTCCACAAAGTTGCAGCTGAGTTCTGCTGCTCCTGGTAGGAGAAAGAGCACAGAATCACTGAATCACAGAAATTCAAGGCTGGAAGAGACCTGTAAGATCATCAAGTCCAACCCATGTTCTAACAATTCAGCTAGATCATGGCAGCAAGTGCCACATCCAGTCTTTTTTTGAACTCTTCGAGGGATGATGACTCCACCACCTCACTGGGTAGATGATTCCAGTATCTGACCACTCTTTCTGTAAAATACTTCCTTCTTAATTCTAACTTGCATCTCCCTTGACGCAGCCTGAGACTGTGTCCTCTTGTTCTATCTGTTGTCGCCCAGAGAAAGAGACCGACCCCCAGCTCACCACAGCCACCCTTCAGGAAGCTGAAGGGAGTGATAAGGTCACCCCTGAGTCTCCTTTTCTCCAGGCTGAACAACCCCAGCTCCCTCAGTCGTTCTTCATATGGCTTGTGCTCCAAGCCCCTCACCAGCCTCGTTGCTCTCCTCTGGACACGCTCGAGCATCTCAACGTCCCTGCTAAAGTGAGGGGCCCAGAACTGGAAGCAAGTTTGCTTTCCAAGATCTCTTAGTCCTTCTTTTTTCTGGCTTCCCCTATCCTATTTACCCAAAGTCTGAGTTGCATTTCTTGCAGGAGTCTTGGGCTCCCTCTCCATCCTCTCCAGTGGCTTTCATAGCCTGTCATTTGGAGATGGTTTTGACGTCTTTTGACAAACATATTCACCTAGAATCACAATGTGGTTGCTCTGAAAAAAGGCAGCATTTCTTTTTTTCCTTCCTCTTTATGAACTGGAGACAGCGTGTGTAAAAGTTTGGTGTAAACTCACAATAGCACTTTGTCCTCTTTCACATCATTTGCCAAATAACTACTGTTGTGGCAACAGCTGTAACCAAGCATGGTGTCAGCTCTTTTTGCCATAACATGACTGGATGTCAATAATTTTAATATAATGTGAAACACACTCTCAGGCTGTGCAATGAGGCATCTGATTATTAAATTCCTTGAAATGTCATCTGGGGTTTGGTTTTTTTGTTTTTTTGGTTTTTTTGGTTTTTTTTTTGCATCAATTCAGGTCTCAAAACTGGACAGTGTTGTGATTAAAAGAAAAAGAACAGAAAATTCTCTCATTATAGTAAACATTTCCAAGAAAACTCTAACCCTGAAGCAGACAGCTCTGCTCTGCTTATATAGACAGCAACAGCAAAGGCTCTGTGAAGGCTGTAAGGGGTGGAGGTTATAATTGTGTCTCCCAGTTGTTTGCTGCTCTTTACTGCAGCACTTTCTCCACTGACAGTAAATGCTATTTATTTTTAGGCTTCTTTTTCTGAACTACTTATAAAAAGTGAAAGGTAGGAACCTGGTGAAGCTTTTTTTTTAATACATTGTGCTCCAAACAATGACATTTAGTGTTCTTATTAATGATTGAAACATTAGCATTTAATTATGTAAAGCAATTAAAAAGCTCAACATTACTAGTTTTTGGGCTGAGTCCATTAATACAGCAAGTATTAGTAAGAAATATATTGAAGAAGTTGAACAAGGTCACAAATTTTCTGCGTGCAAAGAGCACCTAATGCTTTTTTTTCAAGCCCCTAAGAAGTAGTTTTAAAAAAAAAACCAAACAAACAAAAACCTTGTGAGATGAACAGATAAAAGACTTTCTTGGTTTAGTTATGTCAGTTTGGCTTTTTCCTGTAATTGCTGGGGTTGTTTTGTTCCTAAAGAGGAATGGATGCCAAGCTGAAGAGGTAGTTTCTGAGCAGCGTTTCAAGATATTGTGAAAGTTTTCAACTTCTCTGTAATAAGAAAAATAACATTTCTCTAATGATGCCTGTTTATTGCATATTGTTCTTCTGTGTGCAGTTCAGTGCAGCTGGCAGCAAGCACTTGAGAGGAGCCCGGGGCTGAGGGAAGGGGAACCCGAGCAGCCCCAAGTAACGGGGGCCGTGTGCGCTGGCTCCTCGGGCCGCTGTCAGCCGCCCTCGCCTGACGTCACCGCGGATGAAATCGAAGGAGATCGCTTGCGTTTGATCCCAGGTGTCTTTACATTTGAATCCAAACAGGAAAAAGCTGCTGGCAGCACGGAGCTGGCTTGGAGGTGTTGATACTCCAAACACGTCCGGATGTCACTCTCCTTGCGTCAGATGGGCTGGCCCTGGGGCTTGCCTTCCTTTGGTGATCTTGGGTTGCTTGCACAATGGAAGGTTCGGGTTTTTCTGACCTGTAAAGAGTTATAGCAGAGCTCACCACTTGTAAAGTATCATTGCATGCTCAGTGGTAAAGAAATCTTTTACTGTGGAGGAGCTCAAACCAAAACCCCGAGTGTGGATGTTTCAACACCTTGGAATCTGTATCTGCATCTGAGTTCTGCAGGCTATGTGTGCCAGTAGTGCATTAAACCAGTATATGACATGGAAATTTCCTTAAAACTTAGAGTATTCCAGGTACAGTTACAACACTTTCTATAGGCTCTGCTAGACAGCTTCCAAAGGAAATTTTTATTTAATTTAGTATCAAGCCAAATCTGCTGTACATCTTCAAGTCTCTACTTAGCTGTTTGCCCCTCTACATGGGCAGAACCAGAAGCAGCACAAGCAGAAATAATGTGGCGTTTTCCAAATCAACTTCTCTGACCCTTAGCTTGGGAAAAATACCAACCTGAAGAAGGAGAAACAAGTCTGTCTCTAAAAACACACTGGTTTTGCCTTCTCTAGTGATGCTGCAGTCATGGCATTTTAAAAGGGTACAGTTGTTTTCAGTCCAAGAGCAAGTTGACTCTTCATGCGTAGTTGACACTTCCATTTAGGCTGACAAGGGTAAATTTTAGGACAAACCACAGGAAATGGCTTGGAGAGGTGAAGGATATTAAGAAAATATTATACTGCTGCCTTAGAAGTAAAATGAAACACTTAAAGCTCTATTTTCCCATACAATGTTTAAAGCCATTGTTTAGATAATTTTTTTTTGTGAAAAAATATTGCAACTATTGGAAACAAATGTGCTTGGAAATACATAGTTGTTTTTATAATTTCAGACCAAGACAAGTCACAGGAAAATCCTCTTCTTGAGGAGAGTAGTGTAAGGTTTCTTGAAAAGACATTTCTTTTCTCCTTCTTCTCTCCCCTCAGCCCCTGGTTTTGTACTAATTATGCCCCCTTTAAAGTATTGCTTTCTGTGGGAGCTTTGGGTGATGATTGTTTGGCTTTTTGCTTGTGGAAGAATCTGCTTTAGCAGATGCAGCCATAGGAAACAGAAATAGCACTTTCAAAGCTGAGGGACTGTATTCACTTTGGTATGTAGAGAATGGCAACAAGCAGTCATTAGGACTGAGAATTCTGTTCTTTCTCTGTCTCTCTGTCCCTCTTGCAAGATGAGCAAGGGCTGACCTGAACTTTTGTTTGTTTGTTCTGCTGTGGGGTTAAAGATTCATGCTCTCCACACCCCCCCCACCAGCCCCCCATGTTTATTCTGCCTTTGTAAGGGAAGGAGGAATTCAGCTTCTGTGAAGGCAAAAGAAAGATCCTTTCCTCATATAAGAAACACATGAATAAGATCCAAGATTGTTTTTTTTCCCAGCTTTTTACCTGTAAAAAAAATAAAAGTATTTTTAGGGTAAGGGATGAATGTGGAAAGCAGTGATTGAACAAATAACTGCTTTAAGGCCAGTGCTAGAAACACTTGCCAGTATAGTAATGTCAGTTGGAGGTGTGATTTTTGGCTGTCTGTGTGTATTGGCAAAAGCCCTAGTGTAGACATGGTTGTACCAGGAAAAAAAAAAGCTTTGGCCAGTATATCCTATTTTGCTTGGGGAGGGTATAGCCTCTAACAATAAAAGCTTTTTTTTCCAGCTGGTAAATTGCAACTCCAGTAGAAACTCAAGCCAGAATAGTTATACTGTTGTAGTGGCAAATCTTTTTCATAGACTGGCCTTCTGAGTCTGCTGTCCTAACATTAGCAACTGTGCTCCTGTTATTGTTAATTTTAACAGCAGCAACATCTGAAGGTGATTTGAGTGCCTTAGACTTTGTGGCATTGTAATGATCTTGAATTTACAGATCTGCATTTCATTTAATCCCCATGCCTAGGAGAATTGCAAACAGAGTTGCACTGGACTCCATCTTTTGCACAGAAGACTTTTTTTTACAGTTCTCAAGCATTACTCAAGTAAAAAGGCCCATGTGCTTTGCAGAGGTCTGAAAGCAACTGTTTATAGTGAAGCATTCTTCTAGGTGTAACACAGTGTTCAGAACTAAGTTTTGCAGATTTCTGTAGCAATCTTTTTTTTTAATATATTGGGATTATGGAGGAGATGAAGCCATGACCTTGTGGGACTACACAGTGTTATGTGTGATGCCACAGGTCTTTCATGGGAACATTCCTTCTGCTCACCCATTAGAATGAGACAGAAGTCATTTTTCCTAATTCTGAAGCACACTGCTTCAGCCATCTTCAGTGCATGCAGTCAGAAGGCTTAAATACTCCAGAGAGACACTCTAAATATTTAAATATTTCAGGCCTCAGTTTCATGTCACAAGAACATTTCAGCTATTTTGTGGTCTCTCCAGAGTGCTCTCACACCAGGAGAGCAAACCCAACACTGTCCTCAATACTGTCAGGGAGGTGAGCCCTGGAGCTGTGCAGTCTGCCCCCAGTGATCAGTACCTGCTCATCTCCCACTGGTGTCTCATGCCAAATTACTTTTGTAAGTGAATGCCAACACTGGAACCTTGATTGCTTGGGGGTGTTTTCAGCCTAATACTGCATCATTATGATATGGTACAAGCCAATCTTCTGGTTGTTTGGGTTTGTTTTATTTTTGCTTTAAATAACCTCTGACTTCTATGGGTGTAAAATTCAGCCAGTACTGGATGCTTTTGGAAATCCCACCCTTCAGTTGGTTTTGGTTTTGTTGGTTTTTCATGTCCAGTGTAGGACAGTAAGATGTCAGTGGCATAACATTTCTCTGGAGGAGAACAATGATTTATTGTGATAATTACTGACATCACAAAACCACGGACAGTAATCTTGATCTTAGGGGCAAAAAAATAAACCCTAAACACTCATTTAGGACCTATTCAAAAATACAGTTTCTGTCAAGCTGGTAAGGTAAGGAAACCGAACATGTCAAGTTTGAGAGTATTTACTTTTCTAAGGTAATGCTCTTCCTAGTTTTTTTTACAAAAAGAAGAAAAAAAAAATTCTGGGGATGGTTTGGTAATAGGCACAGACATCTGCAGCCGTACTTTCAGTATTCCTGGTCTTTCAGCCTCACAGCTTATCTTTTTCTAGACTTTAGAAGCATGAAATAAGTTAAAATCAATAGGGCTTTAGGATATTTGGGCTTTGTGGCATTTTTTTCTTTGTTGCTCTGTGACTTGGACAACAAACATTGTGAACTGAGTAGCCTCGGTTTGTTAATCTCTCCCTTGGGTGCATCCTTTCTTAGTTCAGCAAAAACACAAACAAAAAAATCTACTGCATGTGGTCAGTGCTCAGTTTGCTTGGGCTCATGTGTCATGTTGAAACCAGAATATTTTCTCTCCAAGACAAGCACAGTCCCTCATTCTTGGTAAGAATTCTCAGTTTTCATTCTGGATTTTAGCTGTTAACCCTTTGTCATTCCAGCTTTAAAAAATCAACTGAAAAAAAAACATGGCCTATATTAAGGGAAATACTTGTGTTTAACATTTTGGTTGTTCAAATAGCTGAACTGCATTTCTTCAAATACAAAATACCACAAATAAACCCCTCAAGCAAGCAGAAGATCACCTAGCCAAAACCAAAATGGAGAAATTTCCTTCTCAAAAGTGCGGCTTTCAAGAAATGAACTATAAGCAAGAGGTTAAAATGGCAACACACTTACATCTGATTCTTCAGTGTCTACATCCCAGTGCCTTAGGTACTATGGGTGAAAGCAAAAACATAAAAAACCAACCAAATTCTGGCATCTGTAGCTTCATTCACAGTTCAAGTGGGTTGCTTGCAATTCTCTGCCTGCAAATGACAGGGTGAGATCCAGTCTGGAGTGGGGATATGAGAGAGCTCCTCCAGTCCTCTTGCTGTAACACCAAGTTTCAGGGCAGCTGTACGCCCAGAAATCTGAAGGGGAATTAAACAAAAATAAAACTTATTACAAAAATGTATTCTTAGGTCTCCTACCTACCTCCTGCCATATGAAATTGTCATATGGCAAATTTTACCCTATGGTGTGTCCATTACCAAGTGAGCAACAGGAAAGAGCTGGGCAAAACTATGGTTTCTGGAGGAATGTTTAATTGAAAGCTTTTCCCTTAAAAATATCATCTTTCCAGAAATGCAGATGTGCATGAGAATCCTATAGGGATATTGGTATTTGGCCTCTAGGATTTTAACAGTCCTGTTCCCAAGGTTAAGATATACAGAGAGCCAAATTTTATTTGAAACTATTATACAAGGCAGATATGGAAGCTCATGGAGTATTACATTGCAAATCACAATGTTAAAGAGAGACACATGGCTCTTGAGCTATAAAATGAGAAAGGAATGATATTTAAAAGATATCTTTAACCACTTGTTTTACTCATTAATCTGCAGTTCAGAAAGCATTATTTGCAGAAAAAAATGCTATTATGGGATAGTTTCTGAAAAGAAAAAAATATTTCAGGCACTTTCACTGCGAACATAACTATGTAACAATAGCAAAACAAATACTGATGGTGAATAACGTTTCTATGAGTGAATGTGTTGAACAGCTGCCACTTTCCACCCTTGAGACTTCTGCATATCTATGTTGGATGAAGTGATTCCTGTAGCAGATTTGTAATACATGTTGTGTTGCAGGGGGGTTAAAGGCAAGTGCTGAATTGTGATACTGCACCTTAATGTAGATTTCATTAAATCAAGGGAGAATTCTGCTATTAGTGCGACAGAACTGCTGCTTATCAACAACAAAAAAAGGTGTGAATATGGCCCATGGCAAAACTTCTGACCCTGTGCAATGCCATCACCACAAGGTGCTGTTCTCTACCACCCAAACTCTCCCACCTGCGGGAACTTCCTTTCTACCAGATGCTCACTGGGAAACACAGTGTCCTGTCTCTGTCCATGACCTTGTGACAGTGTTGTCCTTATCTGCACCTTCTGAAACCATGAGATGTTCTCAGATACTCACAGTCCTTCTGACTCTCTTGTTTCTTACCAGGTTTTTATAAAGAAGAAGGCATCACACCTTTGAAATTAGCATTCAGAAGTTTATCAGGAGAACTGTGTGACTCAGAAGTCACTCAGAAGACACTGACTATGTGAGCTCGTGGTCTGGATATTTTGTATGAATGTGTTAAGTTCTGGTAGCTAAAGAAACAAGCAAGCAGCTGAACCTGGTTGATATTCATTTCCAAAATTGTATTTGAGGGTATGATATTTTGGAGAATACAGAAATTCATCTAGACCATGAATTACAGCCTGGGGCCAGTTAAATGAGGGGATGTCACAGCCTTCAAGGTAATTGTAACCATGGCTTGGGCCCATTCCTGACGTATTTGGGTAAGTCCCAATGTGAGACAGCCCTGGGCATGACTGTCAGGGTGTGGGCCAGGACTGTGTGTCCCAGCTCAGCAGGAATCCTGCCTGCGTGGAGCCCTTCTCTAATGGCTTCAGTCCGGCTTCCTGGTGCGTGGGCTCCCCGTGTGCGTGCATGAGCTCACGCTTTGGATAAGGGATTATTATCTGAAAGACCCAGGAGCAACTTGCTGGCTGCCAGATGGGAGGGCTGGTCGTTGCTGCTGCTGCAATAATCTCTTTGTTCTGCAGGATGGTACCAGAGCAGACCACAAAGTTGCTGAGGGGTTGCGTGGGCTCCTTACCCTTCTAGGTACGGTGGCATAACAGCTGCCTCTTGGGTCTGAAGCTTGCCTCTTTGTTAAAAATAAAATCTGCTTAAGTGTCACCCTCTTTGAAAGAATTCTTCAGAGTTCAAAGTAAATTATCTCAGGGATGATGATAATCATTGGCCTTTAATTGAACTGTGGGGCTTCAAATGTAGAAACCAGTTCATGGTTAATCATTTAAGTTCATCAGAAATAAGATTCAAGTCGGGGCAATTAGACAATTGCTTCATTACTCAAACTGTCTAATGATGTTTCACTGATCTTTCACAAATGATAATACAGTAGATGAACTGTGCAGTTTAAATTATTCCAGTTTTAGATAGTTGAACAGTGACTTACCAAAACTGTTAATGGAAGTTATTCAAGATGTGCTGTCTAAATCCTTTCCAATTAGTGTTGAGGTCTTGAAGGGCCAGTCTTAGCTTTTTATTAATATGTTCAGTTTATTAATGTATTTTTTTATATATGCATAGTGTGACTGGTACATCTCAAGATGTTGCATAATTATTATCCTTTTAATTTGTTTTACTTGGTTTTACTCCTTAGTCTTGCTTAAAATTCAGAAATATTTCATAGCTTAATAACTTAATAACTCATTAGAAAACTGTGACATATACTGGAGGTTACCTCAAAGGCTATCCATATTTAACAGTAAACTTGAGATAATTCATTGACAGTATGACTGTCATTGACCACTTTAAATATTTCAGGTTGTGTTTTGACCTTTTGCCTTACATTTAAACCATAGGAAGAAACTGAAACAGATTATGTACAAAATTTGGATCTTTGCCAGATGGCTACAGCATTAGGAAACAACAAAAAATTACAACCTTGCCTGATAATGGCACTACATATATATCCTTTATTAAATATACACTTTTATAATTTTTTTCGTACTTGACTGTGTTTTCAATATGAGTCTTCCCCTTCCTTATTAAAAAATCCCTGATAAAAATATATTTTGCTTCTGGTTTTGGAGGAACATCTGTGGCCAACAAATTATTGCCTAAATATGATATGAGATACAAATCAGATTTTTGAAAACCAGGACTCATTAAAAATGATAATGATAATTTTCAGGTCTTCATGCTTTTAGTTAGCCATGTATTAAAAAGATCTTGTTTTGAATCCTTAAGGTGATGTTCCCTTGGGAAGCTCTTTGCTGGGATCTAGTGTACAGAAACAAGAGTTGAGGAGAAATTGCATCCCAGTCACAAAAATCTTCTAAATTAGAAGATTTACAATGACCTGTTTGGTTTTGATGGGCTTTTCTTGAATAATATCTTGTGTTTGGGTGGGTCAACTTTCATGTGAAAATGCAGCATGTCTGTAGTCTCTGACTTTTCACACGTTGGTCAGATCATCTATTGCTGACTTGTAGAGGTTTCTCATGAGTGAACAAAACTGTTGGTGGATACACAAATTTTCTCTAGGTTGGCTGTGTGATAAATTGTTTGCTCTTCTCTCCCCATTGAAATTCATGAAAAATTTTATTTCACTGAGTTCAGATGCAGTTCTGGAGACAGAATAAGCATGTTTTAATTAGTTTATGTCATAAAATGTAAGCTGTCATACTGTGTTTACAAGGATTCCACAGATTCTTGCTACCATCCTGTTTTGATTTAACTTCATAATTATATTTATGTGAAAAGGCACAGTGGTAAGCTACCCATACAAAAGGCTGATGATGAAGAGGGATGGAAGATGGGAAAGTATTTCATTCCCTGGCAAGGCTTCTGTATTGTTGACCTTTGTACAGACCATCAGCCTTGAATGTCCCTGTTACAAATTCTTCATTCCCTTTGGCAAACTTGACGTTTCAAAGGATCATTAGGTTGAACAGTGACTCCAGAACAGTTTCTGATGTGTTTCTCATACAGGAAACTATTCCTCACACAAGGCTGGCGGTAACTTTGAAGGATGTGGCTTTGTTTTCAGCTGTATGATACCTGCAAAGAAAACTAGCCTGTTACTGCAATATTTTAATATTGGGAAGGCAGCTTGATCCAAGTTCCTCAGCTGTTCCTATGGAACTGCTGACCTAGTGACCCACAACCACATAACCCGCAGTGTTTCTGAGCTGACAGTTTGATGATACATGTCTATTGTCCATGAAATGTTTTGAGAATGGGCAGTGATCTCTAGGTCCTAAATGTTGCAACATTTCTAAGTAGTTTGTAATTTTTGAGACTTCCCCAGAACGGATGCATGTATGTCTAGCCACATACGTGTGCATGTATTCTTTGCCACAGCTCTCTTTTCTCTCTGAAGGCTTTTACCTTGCATGGAAATATTTTGAATCTTCCTTCACATTTGAAGTCAATTAACTGATTTGTTCCCAGGTGGGTTGCCCATCTCCCTGGTGCCCCCATTCCAGGATCTGCAGGTGTCCTTCTGTCCCTCCTCGCGGTGCTGAACACTGCCCAGAAAGGCCCTCACACCCTTTCCCATGCAATGCCAGAAGCCTTTGGGGAATGTTACTGCCCTGGAAGGGAAACTGAAGAACCACTTCAGGTCTTGTAACTGGTGATAGCTGAAAAGCTTAAGGCTCCCCCTGAGTATAGGTTTCCAGTGCTATTGTTTCTGTGGTGAAGCCTAGAGCGTGACAGGTACTCAGCATCATGTGCAGTGATACTGGGGCCTGGGCTTGTTATGTAATGGCAAGTCCTTCCAGTAGTGAAATTTGAGACATCTCAATGGGAAACGTTGAGGCCCCTTAATTCTGCAGTACATGGTTCTCAAAGGCCTTTGTGGACCCATTTAACATGTTTAGCATTAAGTGTTTTTTCTCTGACCACCTGTACTTTGGTTCACATTCCTCTCTCCTTTTCTTACTGCTACACTAGTGCCAAGCTGTTTCCAGAACTGATCTGATCTCAAAGACATTTTATGTCAGGTTTTACTCTAAATAAGTACAAGAAAGGTCTTTTCTTTCTTTTTTTTTTTAATTGAAAGCATATCCTGCATTTGTCCTTCAAATGAAATTTGACTTCCTTTTATGCAACAAATAGTAAGTAATAAATTAGAAGCTGAAGGTGCAGTGCTTCTAATTTCTGCAAGACTAAAGATCTTGTTATATGAAGAACTTCTGATACAACTAATAAAGCTTTATTTAGGGATAGTGGGAAGTGCTCCATTTTTTATGTAATGCATCCATAACATAGCCAAAAGCTGTCCTTAAAAACTAGAGCAAAACTGGCATTCAGCTTTCCCTGACTGCTGAAGCAGTCCAAGATTTCTGGCTGGCTGTGAAGTTTTTCTATTTATGCTATAACTTGGAATTGTTTTCTAACCATTTCTTAAGTAAGCACAGTTTTATCAGTTAGCAGACTGATTTAGAAGCTGAATTCCAATATTCTTGCTCTATGAATGGTTCCATTTGCTTAATTGTCTCTTTGGGAAGTAAGGAAGTATTCAGAGTAAAAGTGATGGACCATGGGTTTAGTTGTATATAGCAGCCAGCTGAAATACAACTTCTTGTACATATGAAAACAATGGTGCTGTTCATAGTTGCATCCTCAAGAGATACAGTCACTAATATAATGACAATTAAAAATTTTATTGATGCATATATTTCTTAGCCATTGCACATCATGAAGTACTCTTAAGAAACCAGAGGGTTCTTTGTTTAGCAGCTAGTCAGCTAACACTCTCAAAAATCTTACATGAAATTTACGTAATTCATGGTTGGAAAAAATTTGATTTCCCAAAATGAAATTATCATTGCATGAGGTGAGGATGCAATTTAAAATGCCCTGCCAGTTTTATAAACAGACAAGCTTAGGTGCAATGAACTTCTCAACTCCTCAGGAGTTGTGCTGTATGTTGATCCACATCAGGTTCTCTAAAGAGTAATTCAAGCAGATTTTGATGCATCCCAGAAAGGAGGTAGAAACACTTCTCACATGCAAGGTGACTGCTCTGATATTCTATTTGTTTGATGAAGAAAGTATGCATTTCTATTGTCATGGAAGAAAACAATGAAAAACAAATTCTTAAAAGCTTTTAGAAGAAAGTTCTCAAAAGATGTCATGTTAATTACTTTAGGTATTTTTCAGTTTAATAGTAGCTAAATATGGTGCTTACACAGGGTTAAATTAATCAACAGCTTCCTAATTAAAACAAATATCTTCTCCCAGAGATTTAAAATGTGGATTTCTTTGTTATTATTAAACAGACAAAATGCTTTTGTCAAATAAGGCAAGAAATGGATTGTTGAACCCAGGAACCTCCTGCATACTATTCCTGAATACATTAGCATTAACTATTTTGCCTTCCAGACAATAAATTATGAAAAAGCTCTTTAAAGTGGGGAGGGTAGGGAAAGGATGGTGGAAGCCAGTGAGATGGTGATTAGCACATCCACTTGTAATGCTGGCAGCCTCGCTTCAGACCCTCTCTGGTTTGTGAATGGACTTGTCTGTTCCCACCTGAGTTTGTGTATAGGAAAGCCCAGCACAATGGCTTTGCTTTGGTCATGGACTTGGAAGCTCAAGCTGGATTTTACAGCAGAGCTGTGGGAGGAAGCTTTTCTTTGCTGGCCTGCACTTCCACGAGGTTTAAAACTCTTCAGATTCTTAAATTACATGTTCTGAAATTATCAAATGAACTTTGTTGGGCCGACTTTGATATGGATTGTATGCCAGTGTCATGAAAATCATCCTTCAGAAATACACAGCCCTTCTGACCCTTCCTGTCTCCCAGCCATGCTTTTATGTTTCCACTTGGAAAGCTAACTTCCACCACTCCAGGAGATCTGCTACCACTGTTAATGATCTCTGCAGCTTTGGTAAATAGAAGATAAAAATTATCTGCCCCATTGTTACTGAGAACAGAGCTGGAGTAGCAGATTAGTAGTGATGTTATCCTGCATAGGTTTGATATAGAAAATGGATAGTTGGTACATTTTCATGCACAAAACCCAGAGTCTGCCTTGAATGTTTATCTAAAATTTGTCTATAAACTATGAAACTCCATTTCAACCACATAATTTCCTTTTAGTATGCTTGCCCATCAGCTGTTAAACAAACATCAGGAGCTTCAGCAATGGGTCCATTTTATGAGTTTATAGTAAACTTTTTCATCCCTAAATACTTTAGGTAAAAATACCTAAAGTTTATTTAGGTATCATAAGCTGATAACATTCTAATGCATGAAGAAAGCATGTTTTCTTCCTTCTGAATCAGACAGTGTTCCCCTGATAACTATCCTGAGGTAAAATATAATTAAGTTGGCTCTCATTTTACAAGCACTAGCATCATGTCATGTGCTGGCAAAGTTTCTAAAATAACTGGGTATTACATTACTTTGATATTAAAAGAGAAAAGGGAGATTATAAGAAGGTATTTAATGAAACATGAGAAAAATAAAGCTTCTAGAGGATGGTACTGGGAGAAGTGTTCTCTGTTAAAAAGAAAAAGTGAATTTGAGAAGGAAAATCCACAGAAGTCAGTAGGGCTCTGAAGCTTTTTCTCACAACTCTATTCAAATTTAGCGAAAGTGAGTATTCTTTCTGCTAAAACTGTCAGCTTTGAATCATTCTCTAACTTTCCATTGCAGAAATCCTTTCTGTCATCCTAGGTAAAAATCTAACCCATCCCCAACCCAGTTGCTGAATCCTATAGGATTTTTCCATAGGAGTAATTAAAATACCGGAGCTTTTAAATTTCTGCCATAAATCCTAAAGAGCTGTGGGAGAAAAGCAGGCTTTAGAGAAGTGGGAAAAATCCATTCTGGGCGAAAGCAACTTGCCCAATGTCCCGTGTACGTCCTGAGTGAGGAATTTCAGATGAGTGTTTGCCTCATGCCTGCTCTGTGAGCTCTGGCCATGGGATGATGCTGTCAGTGAGAGTGGAAGTGTCTTGCATTTCTGAGAAGCCTGGAATGGGGCCATGCACCGACGTGTTCAGTCTGGTGTTTACACGGGCTCTGTTTGCGTAACTGGAGGAATGGAGTCTGTGTAAACAATTCCCATCGATTATGACAGCTCACGCCAGCTCAGCACTATTACATCCAGCACTTAAATATTTCACACTGATATCTATTTGTTTTCCCACTGTACTGGAGTGTTTATTAATAAGATTTAGTATGTAAATACACTTCTCTAGTGCTCAATGATACTTTCCTTTGAGTATGATTTTTGTTTTGTTCTAGTAATATTAGCTTGAGAGCAAACCTGGTGCTAATTCAAGCATTACTGCTGGCTGAATCATTTAAAAAAAAATAATTAATTCAGTGTCTCAATGGAAGGTGATGACACAAATATTGTAGCAGGCCTGTAAAGGGATGGTCATTGTCAAAACCACGGTGACTTTGACATGCAGATATAGATACAAAGAGAGGATCTGCAATCACTTCCGACGGGCTGGTTGTCAGGCTGACATTTCCCCTGGCTTAGTCAACAGCCTGTTTCTTAAGCTGTGTCACACCCGCCCCAGTTTAGGTTCATCAATGCTATCTCTCCATTCCAGCAGCTGTTTGGTATTGTCATTTTGCTGAAGAACACTTTAGATGATGTATCACATGCTTGCCCAAGGAGTTTTTCCTACTAGTTTCTCTCACTCGCAGGGAGCCCTTGTTGAATCTGTTGCCGTGTTTTGTTTGAGAAGGTGTTGAAACTCATTGTAGTTGGCATCATCCCCAGTCAAGGTCAGTGCCAAGCTTGGTGCTTGTGCCAGTGGTCTGTTGTGCCTGGCATGGTTACACTGCTCCTCTGAAGGACATTAGCTGAGTCAACAATAGCATGTTTCCGTCACCATTGCTACATTCAAACTGGAAATTTTGCTGGAAAAGTAATGTTGGCGGGGTTAGGTTTGGTTTTGTCTTTCTTGTTCCTAGCCAGCATAGCAATGCCAGAAAAAGGCTCTGATGGAGCCTTAGCACTCAGCATTAGCCTGTGAATGCAGCTGATCAGTCCTTCAACCTGACCAGCATCAGGTTCTGCCCAGAGTGCAAGCAGAGAAACCATAGTGGCTGTGAAAACTGCAGATCCCAGCTGGGAGCAGCTTCCTGCTCTCACCTCTTCTGAGCAGAGCAAACTTGAGGGGTCCAATGTAAACTCTGCTGCCTTGTTCTTGTTCTGTGGCTCCTCTTCTGAAGTGCTGCAAATAGCAGCAGAACACTCTTGCCATGAAAAGCTGAAGGTGGTTCTTGAACCACTGCTCTCTCAGCAGTTCCACCCAAGCTGGACTTGGCCCATGTCCTTTTCAACCTGTCCCTCACTGAAGTATAGATTCATATTCAGAACTTAATAGCTGATTTCATCAACATGATTTGTTCTCAATCTTACACTTGCTCAGTGGCAGTGAAGTCAGGGGAGTTAACTGTGGGAAAAACAGCAGTAGTAAAGAGCAGGGCTGGTGTTTGGATGCCCTGACCCTTTCCCCTTCTCTTTCCATGTGGCTGGGAATTGTTTTCACTATGCAAGAGCATGAAGGTAAAAGCTCATGAGCCTGTGTGTTGATATGATACAGTACTTGGGGAACTGTCCTGCAGTACCATAACCCAGTTGGGTTTCAGGTTTATAGTTCAGGAATTCCTTCCCTTCATGGTTTTAAGAACCTTCCCATTATGATATGTCTTTCTGTGGTTTTCTAGACTGTGATTGACTATGATAATATTGCAGTACAAATTAAATTCTGCTTCCAGTGATTTTTCCTAGATCTCATTTGCTGCTTTCCTGCACAGGTTATGAAGTGTCACAACTCAGGAGTACCAATTATTAGTTTCTTCATTTAATGGGTAGTTTTAATGTTCTAGGAGAACCCGTTTCTTAACTTAATGATAGTATTTTTAGGCTGTTGCATAGCATTTAGCTAGTTACTTTTTGTTCTTTGCTCTTTGAATGTGTCTAGTTATACTGTTCTGGCATTGCTGCAAATACAGTTGTATAATCTAAGAAAAGTAAACACTTTTGATTTCATGGTTAGTTTCAACTGTCTTTTTTTTTCCTTGCATTTAGTCCCAATTATAGAATATTTCTAGTGACACTTCACTATTGGCAAAGCTTCCATAAATTCAAAAGTTCTGTAGGGTTATAGTCCATGAAATATGCCACTAGGAAAATACTTTATGTGTGTCAGTATGTTCAAGATTCCTTTACTGACATTCTGCTTTCAAAAGGTTTTATCTGGCCCATTCACTCTGGTTACTTGTAGACACTTAAGCCCTGGTCATGCAAAGCACATTTGCCTCTCCTGTCTTTTAAGGGCTTGTTTCCAAGTGTGGGATTCATAAATCAGCTAAGCATAGAAGCCAGGTTAAGGAGAGGCTGGGCAGTGAGTGCTTTCCACTTCTTCTGCTAAAGCTGCAATTCTTTGTCTTAAGCAGAAGTGCTTATATTCCACCTACATGTCACATATATAGGTGCTGCATGTTTTCCAGGGGTCTAGACTTACCTTTGAGATTCCAAACATGATTTCTGCCCCTCACGTCCCCCTGCCCAAGGCTGTCACACAGATGAGGGTAACCCATTCTGTCCATCTTCTCAGGCTGTGACTGGGCCTGGCTTTGAAGGGCAGGAGGAAGGCTTCAATCTGATCCTGTTTCATCTTCTAATTTTTTTTCTTCTTGGAAATTGCTGGTTTGCCCTGTGTCCCAGTTCAAAAACAAAGGAAACCAGTTTTATACATGTATTGTATGGGCTTTGCTGACACACTGAACAGTGAATTAAGCTACATGGCTGAAGCAGCTTCCACTCCTGGCTGTTCATCTGCCTTTCTTTGGGAAGTCAGTGCAACCACTGTGGTGAGAGCTGAATGGGATGTGCATTTGCTCCTCCACCACTGTTTATAATGTGCTGTATTAATGTAGCCTGACATTGGTTTAATTTACAGTAGAGTACTGGGTTGTAAACTGCAGCTGTTCACAAATAGATTCATTTCCCATCCAGGCACCTCTCCAGTGAAGGCAATATCCTCCAGGAGCCCAGCAGGGCACAGCTTCAGTCAGTCGAGTGCAGTCTCATGTGTCAGCACTCTGTCCATCCCATCCCCATGCTGACTGGGTTTTGCTGGCCACTCAGAGGATCAAACAATAAAACCTTGGGCTGGAGCTCATACTAGACCATAAGGTAAATAAGTGCTTATGAGTTATGGGCTCGCATGGAGGCAGTCTTCAGTAGCTTTTCCTCATTTTAGTGGCCAGGGTAACCCAGCAGAATAGAGCTTTTGGTCATTTACAGTCAAACCAATTATTTCATTTAGGAGACAAGGCATTACATCTACACAGTAGCTTCTCTTCAGTGAAAAAGTCATTACTATTTAGATGTTATCTAGATTTCCTGCATGAGAGCTGGAAGAGAGCCAAACATTACATGACTCCAGAAAAAAATATTGCTTAAAATTTTTCTTGGCTTATGAGAGGATGATTTACTTTTTACGAGGTGACGAGGAAAAGGGAGGAACTATGTGACAGAGAAAGAGACACAAATTTTTGTATTGGGAGTATCTGAGGAAAGTCTTACGGGAGAGGTTTTTAAATTATTGCTTTTTGAATCTGAAGTGTATTTTAGTATGTTTCCATATTTACCAAGCTGTACTAAAGCAACATCAATATATACATGAATATAGTGATGCTAGATTGTATCTAGCAGCTCTGTAAAATCTACAAATTACCCTTGAAATATTATGTATACTGTGTTTCTACACCTGACTGCTATGTCCATTTTGAACATTGGGCTAATTTGCTTTCTCCATTGTTGTCTCATCTCCATTTGGGATTGAGATTCCCTGGGAAGGGAGAAGGTGCTAACAGTGCACCTTGAGTGACAAGCTGGCTCCTTTTCAAAAGATGCTTCATAGCACAATAGGATGGGAGCAGCTTTTGAAATCCCACTCATTTTGGCTTCTTGACACAGGCTTGGGGTCTGCAACAATGAAATATCCCCTGAGATAGAACAAAAGGCCAGTTGCTTTAGCACAAGACTTTAAAATGTAATTTTTGAGAATGTGCAGAGAGCTTGGACAGGGGAGGACAAGCAAGGCAATCTTTCCTAAGAGAGGTTGCTTTTTTACTGAAGGTGACCCCAGAAGAAAGAGGCTTCCTGCATGAGAGAAGAATCCATGATTCACAGAGTTATATGGAGAAGGAGTGTGTGCAGTCTCATCTTGGAGCAATCCAGAAATCTGGGGAGCAGCACAACACAGGGCATCACTGACATGCTGAAGGCTGTCCCCATCCTTACATCAGTTCCCATGCATTTCTTGTGCATTCACAGTGGTAGTGCAAATCAAACATAAAAATCTGGGTGCATTTGCTGTAGGTGTTCCCATGGCCCTGAAGAGTGAAGCTGATCATAAAGTGCTGATCAGCTGGGAGTTCTGGGCACTGGGGAGCACTGAGGGAGCTCTGGTATCCCAGTGGTGGCCCAGGGCCAAGAGCCCCCATGCCTTTTGGTCCTGGTGTGTGAGGAGCACACTGGGCACAGTCTGACAATCTATTGTAGCTTAATCTGCATGATTAAAAGTAATCTGCACTTGCAATGCATAGTGGAAATCATCAGAATTATTGTTACCAGGATTGTGACATGTACAAGCCCCTGTTCTAAAGTACCAGTCGTAATTAATTTCTTTATTTTACTTTAAATACCATTAATGGCCAGCAGAAAACTGGACTGTGCCATGTAGCAATAAAGCACCAGACTGGAATATGTAATCTGGCTGGACTTCATTCTCTTTCTCTCTACTATATGAAAAGTGTTTTCTGCTACTTTTTTTCCCCCTTCTTTTTGAAGTGAAGGTGACAATTCTCACAGCACTGGGAGATGTTTAATTTGAAATCTGTAAATGAAAGGTATCTTTGGGTACTTCAGTTGTCATTAGTAGCATATCACTTCTGTATGAGATGATTATAAACAAGTCAAGCTATCAAATACATATAATTTAAAAATAGACACATTTTTAGAATACCAGCCATTTTTCTAGGTCATAAAAAGGCAGTGTTTCAGGTGGTGCTATCAAGTTCAGAAATACCTTATCTGAGAGAGAAGATTCAAAAGGTACCACTTCATGCCTATTGTTTTAGCAGAAGCTAACAAGAACAGTGTTTGTTAAAGAAAACTGTTTCATATTGGGATAGTTATAAAAAGCAGCCTCTAAGAAGCCCCATGTAAAAGTTCAATTTTTGTTTTCTGTTAAATCAGATGGAATGGCCTGTCATGGGAAAATAACTGAGACTTTTTGAGACCCTAAAGTTGTGGAGGACAGATAATCTACCCTTGAATTTTAGAGGATGTAGCTAGATAAAAGTTACAGTCTCCAATGAGTTTCTTGGACTTCTGTAGAGTGGCTTCTTCTGTAATCGAGGGCAATTCTGAATTTATTGTAGTTTGTTTCAGGAAATCAAACCACAGAAGGGACTATAAAGATACTTTTACACAGCATTCTAGTAGTTTTCTAAAGGTTCTTGTTTGCAATCACAAAGTCCAGAGGAACTCTATAATTTGGAGAAATGGATAATTGTGATTGTCTGATAGCAGGTCCTGAGATTTAATTCTTAATGTTTGGGTTTTTACCTTAAAACTTGTATCACTGCTGTTGTGAAAATTTCATGGCTTAGGAATCAGTTACAAATCCATTTTTAATTTACTTTTTTTTTATGTGACCCAAAAAGGGATTGGAAAACTGATGATTTTGTACACATTTTTATGATGCTACTAAAAGCTAAGTGAAAAATGGTATGTTTTTTCCCAAGTAGAAATTCATGTTCCTTTGTGGTTGCTATTTGCAAGTTGCCTTTCATTTTGCTGGTCCATGCATGGTTTACTCTTGGTTTTGAGCTGCAGTGTTTTACCTACACGACAGGGCAAAGGCAAGTGGAAACTATTGCATTTAGCCAGTGACTATCCAAACAGCAAAAATGTAAACCACTGGCACACTCTGAGTAGTCAGAACCACAAAGGCAGGTAAAAGCCAGTTAAAATTTGACACTTGGCCACATGGTGAATTTTTGAGAACCCCAGCTGTCTGAGGTGTGAGAACATCTGTGATTGTCAACAGTTCATTAGAAAATTACTGGCAATAAAAAAATGCCAGCCCCCCTTCTTCCTGAAAGCAGTTTGATTCCTGATGGTCTGCCCGTCCTCAGTATCGTTTTACTCTATTCCCAGAGACAAATTTTGCAACAAATTTTTCTTTTGTGTGTCCCTGGTGGTGCAATGATCTAACATCATTATTCACTCCTTACTTATACCAGATTTGAATATGCCATTGTTTCTTGAACAATAAAAACATCATTTGCCTAGCAGTCATCACATACATTAAATCTTTGCCATATGTGTGTTACATTCCTGTGTCGTATTCCTTGGACAGAGCCTGGGTAAATTCCTTTGGCTCGAGTTTTGACATGATGACTGTAATAACAGAGAAAGCTCCCATTAATAACTGGTCAGAGCACTCAGTTAATACTTTATCAGAACCCCTTGCAGTGTTTGGGTGATATCGATCTCTAGTGTGGGACTGCCTGGCAGTTTGCACATTAGAGCAAAAATATGCTGAAGTCAGGAGCAATCAACCTTTTATACACTTACAGAAACAAGAAAAAGGATGGCATGCCTGATCAGACCTGTCTGTGCAGGGGACTTAAAACAGGCTGTAAATCTGGCTGTAGGATCTTCTTGAGATTTTCAGCTCTGTTGCTGCTTGGATTCTTCTTCTCTTTGAGTGTTTGGCTGCCTGCAACAGGATTTCCATTGCTAACATTGTCTCTGTGCCACATAGCAGTGGAGGTTGGAGAACTACTATTTAATGTTTCTTTCTCACATGTTTTTGCAGCTCCCCCTTATTTTTTTTTCTTGTATTTGGCTATAGACCTGAGGGTGAGATCACACATGTATAGAATGAGAACTGTAGAAACACATTACGCTGCCGTATTTGGTGCCAGCATTTGGAAGTGCCAAATTGCTTTTTGAGTTTGCAGTATCACATGTTGGAGACGTCACAGGCTACTACTATTCATTGATATTTACTCCTTTCAGCACTTGTGTAATACCCTTTTTGCTACAGGATGCCGATGCATTGACCTATGGTATAAAAACAATATAGTGCTTCTGATCCAGGGGTTCTGAGTTTGCAGACTTCTCTGTTAGACATTTGAAATGAGCCAGTTATAAAAGAAGAGATAGTTTAACCATGACACTTGTTCATTGTTTTTGTCCTCAGCAGTTCTGCATAGACTCTCTTCATAATTAAGGGCTTTACTGAGTAAAGAAGATTCCCAGCAGTCACCCTGGAACTGGATTAACAGCACAAGTAACTCCCCCTTGCTAACCACATGTTCAGTCCCTTTCTGTCTTCCCATATACAAGTCCTTCTTCAATTTGTTGAAATGAATTGCTGTAATTTGGCTCTGTAGACTTGAAGAAATCAAGCCAGGCTTTATTTAGAAGTATAGTGGTGCATAGTCTCCATCTGAAATTGGGGCCATGTTGTACAAATTACTGTATAAACACAAATTAAGAGAAATTATCTGTGCTGATGAGTTAATAATCTTGGTTGTCAAGAAAAAGAACGGGAGAAGGGAGTAGTGTTATCTTGCCATGTGCTGCAGATGCACAGATTGTAACCTACCAAAGGTGGTGCAGGGGATGTGTTATAACATTTAGAACTGAAGCTGCGTTTCTCATATCTGAATATTCCACCTGAATTACAAGGCTGACTTCTGCCTTGTCAGTCATTACAAGCTCTACAATCATTTGAGGTTGATGCTGTGCCAGGCTACATATGGGCATGAAGGCAGTGTAGCTAATGTTAAACAGAACTGCAGTTCTCTTTACCTGCAGATCTGTGAAAATAAGTAAATTTTGTCTTTCTGAATTACAAACTGCATCCTTTCTAAGGTTGTATAAAAGAAGGGAACGTTTTACTACATCCATGTTTCAAAGCTGCTACCTGGTTCACCGTATCCCAGCAGTCTCCATTCATTTCTCAATATTTTTGATAATGGTACAAATATCTTTGCACAAGTCATGCTGCACACCTTGGTTGTATTCATTGTCTTTTGGGAAAAGATTTTTCTTTCTTTAGGCTCAACTGAATCTGCCATTTTCTTGTAATGTGGTTTATTTTTTTGAGTATCCTCTTTAGTGGATATCTTGGATGTGAAGAAATGGCTAAGAGGCTCACTAGGTGTAGGATATTGGCAGATGCACCCCAAGGAAAATAGCTGTGGTGTATATTACCATCTCTTTGCTGTCCATCCCATCCATCTGCCTGAGGCTGCCAACCCTACAGAAACCTGACAAAATCAAATGGGAGGGGGTTTGTTTCAGTCATTTCAGTGCAAAGAACAGTGCCTTAAATCAAACTAACTTTTGTTGGTGAAATAAGCTGAACAGCCAGCTTTTCCAAGCAAACTGTTCCATGGCATCAGCTCTGCTGAGGGGGCAGAAATGTCATGCAAAGGGGAAGCACCCAAGGGCTGGGACTGTGCATCCAAAAAGGCAGCTGAGAGAAATCAGTAGCAGAGCCCTCAGAGCATCACCAGAAGGAAGAGCTGTGTGAAAGCTCTGCAGTCATTGTCACAGCCCCCTTCATGGCCATGGTTACATCACAGGACACCCGGGTTGGTAAGGGTCACATCAGAGCTTGTCCTCTCTGGCACCACGTAGATTCCACCTGGATCACTGACAGTGGGGAGGAGGGGAAAGGCTGGAGTGTGGATGAGCCCTGTGTGCTTGGGGGTGAGGGCACCAGGCTGAATTTCCATCAGAGGTCGGGGTACACCCCAAGGTCGGGTGTGGGGTGGTCTCTGATTACCAGCACAGCTCCTCCTCCTTATAGAGCCGTTGGAAGGCTTGCAGTGGGGAAGGTTTTCTTACAGAGCACTTGCCATCATTGCATGGGTTTGGACATGAATTTGATCTCAGAAGCTGCGTTGGAGAGAGGCTACTTGGAACAGAGTTAAAGGAATAAAGTAGGTATTTATTAAAAGGCCTCTAAAAGATACATCTTGGGTAGTACAAGAGCCTGGCTGTCACTCTGCTTAAGACGGACTTAAGATGGATGACCAGTTGTGAGTTTTCACTCTTTTATAAGTTTTGGTCCATTTACATATTGGGGTTAATTGTCTAATTACAGGTTATGAACTATAATTCAGGTTATGAAATCCCATCCTCCTAGATTGCTCTCCTCAATTTGCCCTTGTTTGTACTTTTTGGGCCCAAAGATGCAACAGTGTCCTTGGTTCTCAGGCTGGAAAAGGATTGTTTTGTTTAACTAAACTGTGAAAAGAATTTGCTAACACTTTATATGAAGTTCTGATTTACACACTAAGGCAGTACAGAATCTGGAAAATATGAAAGCTAAAACTTAAGGCATCTTGTGCTGTGATTTCTATCATAATGGTAATTAATAGGGTGGGGTTTCTTGAGATAGAGATGATTTCCTGTAATAATAATATTCTAAAATGTTAATTTTTTTCTGTGAGATCTGTGGGATTTGCAGGTCAGTAAAGACTGTTGATGGGTTTTGTATGCTGTCTATATCATTTATAAATTCATACATTTTGAAAAAATCTAATTTCCATATGTAGGGGGTTTTGTAATGAAAAATAATGACAATATGAAGGTGGCTCTTTAAATACCTCACAAAAGGACACAATAGTGCTTCCCATGCTTGGGCAATGTATTTTTTTGCTTTCTTGGTAACAGTCCAGAAAGGAAGAGGAAATTGGAGAGACATTAAAAAATGTCAATTCTAGTTCAAAAGTTACACAAGCAAACACTCTTGACCAAGGTGTTGAATTATAGAGTTTGATATTCCATAAAGCTAAATAGTCGGAAGTAATGCTGCCAATAACATTCATTTATTTACTCAAGGTGCCCATTGTTAGCACTAATAATACATTTCAACATATTGAAATTGCTAGATAATTCTTTTGTGACTTTTATGCTGGATGATATTGTTATTTAAATGAACCTGCAGACCACACTGTAATGAAGAAATGCATGTTTTACTTAACAGTTATCAACCAGCATTCTGGCAAAATGAGAATTTCTACCTCCATTCATCCTGAGGCGAAGCTGGGGGTCACTGTTTTCAATATGGACCTTTTAAAATCCTTTCAGCAGTGAATAATTATAAGCCACAGCCTCTGAAATTACCTGTTTTCACTGTAGGGAAGAAGAAACTTTTATCTTTTGTAATGAAGTACACTTGCTCATTCAAACTTTGTAAGACTTCCTTAAAATGGCAGTTGCATTGGGCTGATTTTGTATTAGGTGAAGTAGTAAAAGAAATGGATTTTTAAATATACGGATACCCTTGTTTATTCAGTTTTAACTTTCTTGAATTTTGGATCCATCTTGTCAAATAATGCAGATGGAAAAAATGTGTTGAGCTCTTGTGTAAATAACCTTATCTGTACAAATTGCTGTTTACTAAAACAAATGTTACTTCATTTGCAGTTTTAAATTCATTTTGCACTTTCATTTGAAGATTGGGGTTTGAAACTGTTTTGGACATGCTCATTTTTCTATATTAAGTTTTAGAAAAAGATTTTCTTTTTTATACTTCAAAACTATGCAGAAGATAGGGACTGGAAATATGGCTTGCAGCAATGGGCTTTGGACTTCTTGCTTTGTTCTTAAAAACAAACAGGTTGGCAGTATTCATTGGTGTAAACTAACAGAAAAGTCATTATCTGGGGAGTAATTTTAAAAAAATGCTATACAATAATTTGTTAATTATTGCCAGAAAAAAAGCATGCAGATTTACTTCTGAAAATGCTTGTTCCGGTTAATGAAAAACATTACCCTGCAGCCTCTGTGGGATGTTTTTCCACTTGTAAAAGTTGGGTTTTTTTAGAAAGGAAGAAACCGATCCCATACTTTCCTAAATGGGATTTCTAGGCAAGGGCAAATTCAAACCTTGCCCTCAGACAATAAGCAAGCACAAAGTTAAAGGCTGGGATTTTTGCTCTAGAATGCTGCGTATTTATTTCTAGAGTAAAAATAGTAATTTATTTTCTTAACTAAATGACAGATTGAAAATTGCATTGATTGGTTTAATCAAAGATGTTTTCCTATACTTTGAATGACTCAGAGGCTTGATTTGACCACTCAGGGAAGTCTTCTTCCCTGCCCTGTACATCACCAACCCACTTCTGTTAGCATCACTCAAAAACCACTTCATCTGGAAAATAACATATAGCTTTTAAAAAAGATCATTTCACAGTAGCTAAAAGTTTTAATCCTTCCTGTGGGGCTGTTGAGACTGAGTGATGCTGCTCTATTGTTTGTCCAACAGGGTGGAGAGGAGGCAGTGGAAATAGCAGCCTTGTAGAGATAGATGATGTTGGTATTGAGGTAAAGCTGTTTTAACCCCCTGCTTGTGGTAACTGTGTTCATGGATGGATAACCAGGTAAGCTGTAGCTGTATATATGTCTATCACCCAACTTCTTAAATGTCTAGTAGAATTTGGCCTGTGTATTAGTCATACTTAAATATGGGCCATATGTCCAGTACTCTGAGAGGCTGACCCATATTTCATTCCACTGTTTAGTAGACTTTCTGTCTTCTGACCGTGTAGTCAGGCTCCCAAGCTATGGTAACACACACAACTGGGTGCCTACAAGAGCAAACATAATCCTTGTTGCAGATCCAGCAGTGTTTTTGGGCTATGGAGTAGCCAGGACCAGGACCCTTAGGCAGCATTCAAACACAGAGCAGAGTTGCCCCCTCCAGAGAATTTACATCCAGATGGCTGAGGCATATAAAGATGTTTTCTCAGGGTAACAAGTTGCCTCATGTCAGCTGACAAGAATATGCATTCTCAGCAAAGGCAAAGTCATTCAAGCTGATTCAGCCCTTTCTCCTCTGATAAATTTTAAACCCAATGACAGGAGACAACAGGTGGGTATAAGCAGATGGGGAAGCATGAGGAGTGAATAAGAAGGTCGGCTTCATAGGTAGTGGGCTCAATATTGCAGCAGCACAGCCATTGTCAAGCTTTTTCTCTGGCAGCAGAGTTAAGAGGAGGTTTGAGAGGGGATTTGAAGGAGGATAACGAGGCAGCTTTGTGGACATGAACAAGGAGCTCTACCCAAGCATGGGGGCAGCAGGGGAGAAAGCACAAAGATCCTTGCTTGAAAAGGTAACAAATGGGTGATGGAGCCTACTGTCAGGGGCTGACTGGAGGTGGGAGCTCTCCCCTCTGGAATAAATGAATGAGAATAGGTTGGGAGGGGATTAGGCTGCTTTGAAAGAAAAATCAAGTAGATTATGTTTATATAACAGAAAAAGGGAAACCATAGCAAAGAGGAGTAACAATGGTCAAAATTCTTCAAGCTTTTCCAAAGCTGCTCTTTCAATAAGCAGAAGGAAGAGGTGCATTGTAAGGATGGCTTTGTATGCATCCCCATCATAACCAGCTTCTCACAATTGCTTTCTGAAATTCAGGAATTATCACTAGAAATTTTCTAAGCCTGGCATCTTCCTTTGAGGTGAACAGTTATATTGCCTGAGACCCAAGAATTTTCTTGTTCTTTATTATAAGGAAATAGAACAAAAGTATACTTTTCTGCTAGGGAGAAAAAATTGGTAGCTGGTCTCTTCATTTGTGTTTTGTGGGGTTTTTTTAATCAGTAAAGAATGGCACAAGAGTCCTTGCTTTGTTGATTTATCATATTTATTTAAAATTAGGCCAAACAGATTTCTCAGTCTGTTAAAAATGCTGGGTTTGTTATGTCCTCAGTTGTGCAGTTTTCATTACTTCTGAAAAATATTGCTGTATTTTTTAAAGGGGTGTTTACTACCAGGCAGTCTTATAGCAAAGCACATATCTGTCCTTAGGCAACCATATTCCTCAAAATCTGGGAAAAAACCCCAACTGAGTTATACTGTATTCTTATATGAACCATCTGTTGTTGGTGGAGAGGCTGGAACAGATGATCTGGACGGGCCTGTTGGTGCAGCAGGAGCATAACTCTGTCCTGTCCTGTGCTGGGGACGAGTCACTGGTGCATCCATCTTCCTTGGGCTCCTGTGGCCACTGCCAGCTTATGGCCAAATTGCTGTGCTGAAGGTCATCCTTCAAGTCTTTTGTTTTTGTCTCCTGCACAGAAGACACATCTGCAGTTTGTTAGGGAGAGAAAATAGAAAAGGTTGGTGTCAATCCCCATGAATGGATGAATTTAGCAGTGAGTAGTAAACTGTGTCTGGATGTTTTAACATCAGGGTGGCCTTATGACTATACATACTTACAGAGGATTTTATAATCAATTACAAAGATGTATGATGGTTTTGACATGTGGCATGTATACAAGGGTGTACTAATCACTGATTTAATAGAACACTTAGCCCTGTTGTGAACACAGTCATTATTTTAACACAAAAATCATATTAAGGCAGCTACCAGCTATAATTTTGGAAATTGGTGGAATATTCCTATAAAGAAGCACAAAAGACTGTAAAGATTGAATAAGTTCATTGTCTTAGTGGCCAGTTGGAGAGGGGGAGGTCATCCTCTTTAATTTTTTCTTCTTTTAAAAATACTTTGTGGTTCAGCAGCACAGACACTGCATATCTTTGTATCCCCACACAGTCACTATGTTAATAGCTGTTTGCTAGCCATGGTCAGTTAATTTGAAAAAGCTGGCACGCTGGTATTATAGGTCGCAATTGATTATTCTTGAATCAAATGTAGTATTGTTGCTTCAAACTAAACCCCCACCCATGACAAATTTCATTGTAGCCCTTTAATTCATAATGGTGTTTGATAGGATGAACCTGAAATGATGTGAAAGAAGATTCAGTTTCCTTTACAGTTTCCCAAGCCATGCATGATCCTGTTCCTACTTTGCTCTTGCTACACGTAAAGACTCATTAAGGGGTTACTGTTGGTTCAAGAATCCAACACTTGGTTTTGTTGTAAATATGAAAATTGTTTATAAAATGTTCACTGACATGTTGGACGTGGGTGTGCTCCTAGAATATATTTCTCCCCTGAGTGCCTGTTATATACATTTCTATAATGCACATAAATGCAAGGAAGTCAGTCTCAAACATGTTTTATTCGATGTGACGAGGTTGCACAAGAGCTCCAGGCCCATCTTTGGCTCAGTCCCTGGAATCCTGTCAGTGCAATGGAGGGTAACCAGGCCCTCAATATGGCAATAGCTCTCCTACTCCAGGTGTTGCCTGGTGTGCCAAGCAGCTTCACTTCCCAACAAGGGCCTCTGTTACTCTTTTCAGCCTGAAAGGGAGAGTTTGAGGGGAGCTTCATAGCTTGAGGAACAATTCCTAACTGCTGGAATAGAACACTGAGTTGGAACACATCCATTTCCCCACACCACTGGCTGGGATTTGTTCTGGCTTTTGGTCTGGTGAGAGCACTGGGTTTGAGAGATGACCTGCCCAATATTCAATTCTCATTTTCAGAAAGTCCTGAGTACTGTGGATATGTGGGTACATGTACATGAGAGTGGTAACACTTCAGTGAGGCTAAGGAGAAATTTTTAGACAAAAAAAAAATCCATCCCCCCAAAAAAAAACCTGTATACAAGACTGCCATTTTTCACTTTTTTGCTACATTTGACAAAGAGTTTCTGGTCAAAAGGAGAGTGAAAGAGATATATACAGACCTAGCATCCATTGCCCTTTTCTCATCCATCCAAATGGTCTTGTGGCTGTTTCTGGAGGAGCTCTGGGGGAGAATCAAAATGCCTGCTTCAATGAGTAACTATAATTTGGAAATGAATGATTACAAGAGGAGAAACAGAGACACCTTCCCTGGAAGGGTCAGTAGACAGAAGCTTAAGCTCATGTGTGAAATGTGAGCATTCAGTCTGAACTGGAAACAGGATCTTGGATCTGTCAGATCACAGGAGAGCACAATAAGTATGGAGCTGTTGCCTTTTCTAGAGCAGACTGAGTGTGTGCCCATTTCCCTCCTGGTTTATCATATAAAAACAATTGGTTTTCAAGCTGATGCAGGCTTGGAAAATCTTTGAAGAATAAGAAAATGGATTTACACACATTGCCAGGTGTGAACTTTAGAGAAGGATTCTGTGCATCCGGGTGCAGAATACTGTTTGCCATGGACTCAAAAGCCAGCACATGCCTTTCCTGTTTAGCACATGAAGCAATAGAGACAATCCTGTTCCAGGACTTAAACAGCTGTAAGAAGTAAAATGTACACCATTTCAGCTCCTGGTGATTGCATCCTGCGCACACATAACTGGCAAGTATTATGAAAAAGAACAAATATCAGTTCCTCTGGACAGTGAGAAAATTCTCTAATGGTGAAGATTTCTGAGAACAAATGGATTTCTTCCATGAGGTATTTAGAATGAAGAATGTGATAAGTTATAGTCAGTCATTAGCATTTGTTGAACATTCTACTTATTATTAGTGTTTCGTGTACTTCTAGTTCAAACTTTTAATGGAAAAAGAGTGGAATAAATGGGGTAACACTAACCAGATGGTCCTGTATGTGGAATTTCTAAAGCTTTTTGTGTACTTTATGTTGAAGATAACAAATCACACAGGTCAACAGCTAGTGTCAGCTAGTGAGAAATGATTGTACATTTTAAGGAAGCAAAGCTCTTGAGGTCTTAGTTGCATTGGTGTCAGGGATTCAATTTTGCAATTTTCACCTGGAAATGAAGATGCTTCCAAGTGAGGCATACTGCAGAAGAAATGTTTAAACAGGCATTTGTTTAGATTCCAAAAACTAGGTTATCTTAGACACATTTAGGTTCAGGACATCTTCTCCTTGCTTTTCGTTTAATTATGTTTCTATTTTATCTTTGGCATCTGCAGAGGATAAAATATAGGAATAATTAGGAATAGAGCTAGCTGATAAAAAATTAAGACTCTGCAATATTGTTTCTTTATATGCTGTTCTTAAACTTTAAAAAATGAGAAAGAAAATCTGTGATATGTTTTGCTTTTTGATAACTATCTTCGTATGTTTTAACATTCTGAGAGTCATTCTTAGCAAGTGTATATCTTCTGATCTGTGGCATATCTAAGTCATCCATCCCTATAGTATCTTGCCAGGTCACTGCAGTCCTGCTGAAATATTTTGACACAGAATTTCATCCAAATAAATAAATAGTGTATGATGGTGCCATCTATAGCCCAGACAGCTCAAGGGAATAGTAATTAGTTTTATAGCCTTTTGCTTAGGGATTGTTACCTAAGATCAGACTCAGAATGTCACTTCTAGCCACAGGCTTGGCAAGTTGAAACAGTGGTTTCTTTCTGATCCTTGTCAATGAGGTAATGTCTAAGTCATCTGGGGCAAAGTAGAAGTAGAAACTGAATTATAATTTCCAGAATTGATTTCTCAAACTCATTTTTATGTAAAGGAAATAGGCAATAGTTTTTAACTCCTGTCTACCTATTCCATGAATACAAAAGAAAACTTCCAGATACCAGGAGACTTCCACTGGCATTACCTCCTCAGAAGGAGACAAGTGTGACATAGTTTCAAGTATATTTGCCAAAGGTTGTTGCATCACAGAAATCAACAGCAACAGGATGAGCAATTCAGAGGTAATGATCTTCCATAAGACAATATCCTTCCTGTAACTCAATAGATACATCTAGATAATGGTCCAGGAGCTATAAAAATAAAAATTTCCTTAAAATGGAATTGTTTACCTATGGCCACTTTCTAGGTGGACCTCAGAGAAATGAACCACTCTGGAGATGCAGCCTTACACATGTGCAGCAGGGATTTAACATTTTGGTGTAAAGTTAAAACCTCAGCTGTAAAAAATCAACTGTGGTAGAGCTATTTTCTCTGGTTCAAATCAGTCTTGGTATTAGAAGTTATTATATTCCTGCAAAGGAGAACATATCAGATTTTCTGCCAAGGGTAGACCTTCTTTTTAAACACAGCATTTACCCTTTGAATAACTCCTCAGGCTAGGCTTGTCTCTCCTAGAAGACACTTGTCATAAGTGGCAGAAGAAGCTTCACTTTTGACACATGTAGAGTGAAGCAATGTAGAAGTTTATTCACCATGGCATCTTCCATAGATGAAACATCTCTAAGCATTTTGCAAAGCTGTACCATTTTCTGGAACCAGAGGCAGAGAACAATAAAAGAGCCATAGGCAAAGGAGGAAGGATGAGCTTCCTGGTGAAAGCAAAAGCAGATTATTATTGAGCAAACTGAGTTGTATTAATCATCTTAACACCAGTGACTGATACAGTGTGGATGCAGAAGTGTGGGAGGATTATATGTGTTCTGTTATTTGTAATGTGGTGAGAAGTATTTATCTCTTATTTCCTTTGTTATGAAATGACCATGCCTGGCGCAAAAGGGTTCTCATTGCAATGGCTGCATTATCATACCTTATGTGCTGGACTTCAGATGGAAGTGTTGCTTACTGTCAGGAGGTAGCTCACTGTCACTGAGGCAAGGAATCTACATTATTTTTATTAAATCAAGGATCAGTAAACTTACCTGGGTGATGCTTTTTTCCAATTTTGTAGAAATTATAAAAAGGCAAAGGAATTCTTTGAAACACTGTTTGAAAGAGAAGCAGAAAAGAAAACAGGTTTGTTTTGTTTTCCTTGGATTGTTTTAGATTTTTGCATCCTATTTACTAATTATTTCAGACTAGTAGTAAAGATTACCTCAAGAAGTGACATGTTCTCTTACATAACATCCATTCATGAACAGTATTTTCTGTAGTGCACTTATATCTTGTATTTATGCTTTGGTTCACATGCGTGAAAACTTGTGCAAAAGTGTACCTCTAAAGGTGTTCAATTTTTGCTTATTATGTTAGATATGCAGTTCTGTCCACTATTATATCCTATTTGAAATGTTTCCTTTAAGCAAGTATAAAAACAGGGCCAGAGATGCTCTATCCAATTTCTAAAATGCCTCACTAAATTACCTCATGTGTAGACTGGAGCTGAAGGAATCATTACCCCACGTGCCCAGCACCTCAGCTGAGGACCTGGAAGTCCTGGAACAGGGAACAAGTTTGCTGTATAGTTAAAGTAAAAAGACAGTTTTTTTTAGTTCAGTAATTCAGTTAGAATAATTTTACAAAATCTATAACGTTTTGAGGTACAACAGTAAAGGATCACACAGCAGATGTATTAAAATATTATTTGCCAGATATTTACTTGGTTTGATTATCAAAGGGTAGCCCACAGTCTGGAGGCTCTGCATAAACCTAGAAGTAGTGCTGTCCTCTGCTCTGAAGAGTTGCTTGCACAGATGTTTCCAGATGTAGAAGTTCAATAATCCAGACTGCAGGTCCCATTACTGGTCAGTAGTAAAAAATGAGATTGGGATGTTTGCAGAGTGAAATCTCTTGTGGATTTGAGCTCTGGTATTGTGAGCACTTAACACTGTGCTCATTGTTATGCAGATGCATACTCCCAGTGAGTACTCCAAGTTGTGTACATAAATATTTTCATACATCTCAGAGATCTGGTTTGGTGAGTGCAGGCACAACGTGTGTAACGCACAATCTCAGCTGCTTCCAAGGTTCCCAGTCGCTGCCTGGAGACAGACTGAGCAAGCTTTAATATGAAATCTCTCCAGATTAAGTTTTTAGTATTATAAGTTTGATTTATGTGTGGGAAGAACGTTTGGATGAGATATATTGGAAGAAAACGTATCCCATCCATTAGCAAAGAATGCTGTAATTAGGAAGGGAAGATACCTGGCTCAGAACATGTGATATGACTCAGAATTGTGTCCTCGAGTCATTATGCAGACAAAAATCCCCCACATCTCGCTTCAGTGCAAGTTTTGCATGTGTAACAGCTGTCACAGTGAGACCATTAATCAGCTGAACCACCACACAGGTGGAGGATGAGAAACCACCTTCTGTGCTGGAGGTTGGATGTAAAAATTGCTTTGCACGGGGTCCGTCTGTCTGTGCTGCTGTAGCTGCAGCAATGCAAATCTCTGGTGTAGATCTCTTTCACCACTGGCATACGATGTTTTTGTACAATTTCCTCTTTAAAGTACAGAAGGAAAAAATATAGACTGTAGTTAAATGCTAGTGAGACCATGATTTTGCTCTAAGCTGTGTTTCTGAAGTTAAAACTATTGCAATAAGACACACCTATTTTATTTTACTTGATATATTAGTACACTATGAACTCAAATCAATTGTATAGTTAGATAAATGAACAGTTTACTTTTGATTGTGTGTGTTGAAGTACCTCAGGTTATTTTGCTAAATTATGTCATTTATTATCTCCTGCTGTGTATAATGACAGTTTGTGAAAAACAGAGATTTTTTTCTTTCTGCCCTGTCCATATCCAAACAAACATAAAAAACCCCAAAACCCTGATCAGAATATGCACATCCCTTGTAACAGAGACACTTTCCGCCTCCTCTCCATTTGCATCATGAGATATGGCAAAACAACAAATGATACAAAGATGTGCAAAATGACAATAAATGAAAGATAAATTAGAAGAAATTTTTGATAGACTTTCCTATTTAATTTGGATGATAAGAATTTAGTCTTAATTTCTGACATATTCATTTTATCAGCTAAATTTCCTAATTTGTATTATTACAGATAATTACCAACATATATTTATTTTTAAAACTTTATTTGTTCAATTAGAAGGTAGATTTCAGCCTTCATCTTTGTAGGTAGCTGATCCAAGACAGTTTTATGTAAATGGATTAATTAATTGCTACCTTTCAGTTGAAGCAGCAACTTACAAAGGAAGTAATCCTTTTCGAGTGGCATAAGATATTTAAAAACAGCAAAAAACCCACAATACTTTTCTCAGGCACCTTGGCACACAATTATAAGTTATTTGACAGAAGTAAATGTAATAAACTGCAAGGCTTCTTCCCAAATTATGTCTTTTCCATGTAATTAAAATAGCATCAACCTTAAGTGCAGTGGCTCTGTAGTCTTCAAATCTACATTATTAAAAGACTTAATTATGCAGAATTACAAAACTTTTTTGTAAATGGTTCAACGTGTTGGTGGTAAAGATGTGATCTGTGTGGCCTACTTATTAAGTTTACACTCTCTCTCAAGCAATTAGTTGTTTCCAAGGGTTTGGTGCCTTGCTTTCCCTTCCAGGCTATCCTTGGGAAATGCAGTGCTTTTAGAGGATGTGGTGACAGGGCATTTTCTTTATGGCCACCAGACAACAGCACAAATCTCTCCTGGTGACCATCTGCAGCTGGGCCTGCCTGGATTGCAGCTGCAAACTGTCCTGCCCCATAGGGATGAGGAAAGGGAGTTTGGGGTATTCTCTCTCCTCCTGGCAGCCCCAAAGCCCATTTGTTGTAGATACTGGGCCTCCAAGCAGTGTTTTCCCCAGCTGCATCCCATTCTCCCAAAGCAAGGGGCACTCTGTAGTGGAAGTAGTTTGTAAAACCCAGAAGAGGGTGGTTGAGATCCCAAACGTGATGGCAAATGCCTTGAGTCTGTTTGCATGGTACTCTATGGACCCCTTTCTTAGTGTTATGCTTTTGCTTCATGAGAATAGTGGGAGGAAATAATACACAGTCCTTTTAAAAAGAGCCAATTCTTCGTGTCATTAATAAGGGAAATCAAAAAATACTCACTGTGTCTGCTTATCTGGTCTGCTGCTTGCTGTTATCCTTGTTTCTGAACTTCATACCAAACTGGAGATCCTGGGGGAGGGGGAAGGGTGAGTGGGTGAATGAATACATGTCTAGAAATGTGGCAAGCTTTCAGTGGAGATGCTCCAATGTTGTCCTCATTATTGTCCCATTTTATTTGGCAGAGTGACTCTTTTCCCCTTAAATGTGCAAGGGTTTAATTAATACATTCCAGTTGTCAAACCCAGTTCAGCTTGATGAGCAGGAGAGTGTAGAAAAGCTAGATTATTTGTTTGCATCACTAGGCAATGGGGAAATACCTCCTCCATTGGTTTTCTTTGCAAGTAGTGACAGCAGCGTTTTGACAGAGACAAAGGGATAAAAAATGTGCTGGAAGGACTAGAAGAATTAATTTGTAATAGATAATTGGATCTGTATGGCAATGATACAAGTTTGGAAGAAACTCAAGGGGAATAGCTCTCTAGGTTTTTAGGTTTCATTCTCATGTCAAAATAGTATCTGCATGCCTTATGCATTTTAAAATTTAAGAAAATACATATCTTGCTTCCTTATTTAGCTGCCCCACTGACTCTGACAAAGGTCTGGATATGCCTATTGTTATTATTAATTAAACCACAAGAAAAAAATTTGGCTGTTGTTTGGGAATGTGATACAGTATCACTGTTACTTTTGTCTCTTGCAAAAGTTAATTTTACTCTTGCACCAGCCTCTGAGACAGCTCTCTTTTGAATTTTGCAAGGCTCACCTTTGTTGCTGACTGATCCTGCAGCAGATCCTCAGGGAAGGGTGAGGTTCAGTGTGACAGGAGATTGTCTCATTCAGTGGAAGTGTGGGTCCATTGAATGCCAGGATGGAGACATTGCCTGTGTTCAGCTCCAGAGAGAGCCAGTGGTGAAAGCAGAGGGCCATGGGGGTGTCCCATGAGGGTGTCCCATGGGGATGTCCCATGGGGATGCCCTGGATGTACTCACACAGCTGGGGCTGTTAAGGTGGGCTGTACCAATTGCAAATTTTTCAGATTTTTCAAATTTGCCTTTAAATATATTTAGATGCAGTAACCAAGCCTAGAGGCCATAAATGGAGAAAACCATGGCTGGCAACAGAGCAACTGACAAATGACAACAGCACATTATTAAAAAAAAAAAAAAAAGTTTAATGAGAGGGTGATCAACATTGTTGCCCTCCTTTTAAAAGGTGTTATGGGCGATCCCTGAAATTATAAACCTGGGAGGCACCTCACTGTAAAGAAATATGGTTGAGGGAATGATTAAAGATCAAGTTATAAAGGACCTAGATGAGGATAATATGATGGGGGCAAATCAGCACGATTTCTATAGCCTCTCAGATTTCTTTGAAATAGTTAACAAATAATGGATAAAGGAGAACCAGTGGATATAATTTATTTAAACTTTCAAAAGGGTTGGATAAAGTCTTTTAAAGGAGGCAATTAAGGAATCTTGCTAACAATAGGGTAGGATGTAAAGTCTTGTCATGGATTTAAAACTGATTTAAAGACTGAAAGTTGAAAGTAAGATTAAATACCCATTTCTTGCTGCTGGAAGGAGACAATAATGGCTGTTCAGGGGTGGGGCTAGTAAGGTAGACTTCGTTATTTTTAACATATATATTTTGTTAAATTGCTATTGTGCATAGAATATGATTAAGTAGTATTCCCTAGGAAATTCTGTAGGTTAATATTAAGTAACTGTGTTATAGAGACTGCTCTAGTGCTGTCATGCTGCATTCAAAAGGAGAAGAAACAGGAAATTAGAGGGAACAATAGCAATAACACTTCCCCAAAAGATGCTTCTCCACTCAAAAAAACATGACCTGCTTTCTGTACCATGTAATCTAAACCAGTGTAATTCATGACACGCATCAGCCTCAATCCAAGAACAAAATAAAATTTCAGTCCAAAATGTCCAGGGAAGTTTTGTCCTTCCTTTGAACTCAGCATATGTGCCTATTTACTGCAATCAGCCCTTGCCACAGTGGAGCTGTGATCTCTGCTGGCACCAAGGCACTCCATGGCCAAGGCAGCTCTAGCCTCAGGTAGGGCTGGGGAGGAGAAGGAGAAATTGTAAAACAGCTCTGCAAACCTAGACTCGTTCAGATAATAAAATTTTGAATAAGATTTTTCATAGAAAAGGTAAAATATGTGTCACAGGAATGTGCATACATTTAGAGCAAACTTGTAAGTCCTGAATCTGTCATAACTCATCAGGAAAGTGTCACCACTCGGTTCCACTCTGGTCCATGAGGACACCTCCAGGTGCAGAAAAAGAAAAGTCTGCTCCATGTTGGGTGTGTCCTTATCTTCAGGAGACTGTCTGGGCCCAATAACAGGTGTCCTACCCCCACATCTAGCAGAGATGGACACATTTTCAGAACAATTACAGATGTTGAGTGGGACATTCTGGATGAGAAAAAAAATTAAACTTGTGCCTATTTTATATGGGGAGGAGAAGGATGATCAATTACAGAATGAGTACTACAACAAAGGCAGGTCAGACACTTGCACTTGCTATTCTGGAAGTCAAAATTCCCCTGCATTTAATGTCTGTGTGGCAGGAGAGGGAGTGGAGAACACTTCTCTCCCATGCTAACAGGAATCCCTTGCCACAGGGTATTGCTGCAGACAGCCAGTTCTTAAATCTCATAGCAGGGTGCATGATCATGAAAAATATCATGTACCAGAGTTAGCTGAGGTCTGCCTGGTACTGAGCATCTCCAGTTAGTCACTCTAGCCCCAGATCCCTGCACCTTGAGTTTGCTGTGCTCCTGATGAGTGGGGCTACCAGGAATGAGACTCAGTGCAGTGGACTGCATTTAAGCACAGTAGCAGAATGATATTTTGATGGTTAATTTCTTTGATCTTCTCTTAAATTTAAATATGCCTACAGTGGTTTCCCAGTTTCAATTAGTACACAAAACAAACTTTGCGTATTTTCCGAGATTATGTTCTTCATTATATGTTGCTGTAGTTTTATGTGTTGTTGCCAAGAAATCTGCTTTTGACAAATTGCACAGGAGGCATTTTGAGATTGTGATGGAGTTGATTGAGTTTTGGCCAAATCCTGTACACTTTTATCACTGAAGACTGAAATACAGATGCTTGTTACATTAAAATATATAGAATTTGCTTTGGCCCTGAAAATCTGTGTCACATTTTAAAATAACCTATTTGGGTACAATTTGAGTTAAGTGGCAAGTAAACAATGCAAATGAAACTGTTTTGTTAGCTAGAAAGTAATTGAAAATCTGCAACTAATTATAAATTGGCAATATACAAGTCTTCAGGAAGCTGAAAGGAATACTTCGCTGATATATTGTTTAGTTGTATTCAAAATTAACTTACTCTGCAGTTTGTGCAAGAGATTTTATTGCTTATTGTAACTTTACTTTTGAAAAATGAAATAATTCGGATTTCATACGAGAAAAAGTGTAATTTTTTTAATCAAATATAATGCTTGTTATGTCACATAATTTTTATTTTATTTCACACAGGCCTTGAGCTTCAGCTTTTGTATGGAGGTTTGAATTTCTTCAGTGTTTGTCAGTATTCTAAGTCTTGATTGGCACCTTCATTGTGTTTTTCAACTCATCACCTCAACACATTTCTCATGCATTAATGTAGCTGTACAATACCTTTGAGAAATAAGAATGTGTTGTCACATACGAGAAGAAATTCTTTGCTTGTGTTTGGTTGACAAAAATGTGGGATTGGCTGGAAAACATCTATTGTCAATGCCACCTAGATCTGTAACACTAGGAGCTAGTCAAAAGATCCAGGTAATTGTCATGTGGATTTGTGTTGCCAGAATGTGTGCCATGTGCAGACATCAGGTTTTGGTGAATATAATTTTTTGTGATTGAAGAATTGTTATTTAAAAGGAACACATAAATACACAAGTTTTGATAAGTCAGTGTGGGTAATTATTAAAACCCAGTTTAACAATCCTTGATATACCTAACATCATTCAAAAAAGCATTTCACAGAATTTGAAGAAGTGCAGAGGGAGAAATACTTATTCTTAGCATGCTCTGAAATATCCCTTATCCCAGAGCAGCAGGCCAATGTGGAAACTCAGTCCTATCTCTATTTTTGTCTTGTCACCAAAAGCCCCGAAAGGCTGCACTACAAGCATGGACCCAAACTCCTTCTAGGAGAAATAAACATTCTCAAGCTCTTCCAAACTCAGAGTTGTTCAGGCAAGATGCAGAGGATGCAAAGCAGTTTTTTGGGGGAGAAAGGTAACCCTGCTGTTACTGTTGTCTCATTCTGTATAATGCAGAAGGACAAGAAAAAGAATATAAAGATTAAAAATTATGTCCTTGATTCAGTACTGATTAAGTGAATTATGTATTCTTCTGATAATAAATTTTTAATATAAAGTCTTGTAGCCAACAACTAGTAGAGATATCTTGTGAAATCTTTGAAACACCACTTAGAAATGGTTCAGCAGTGTGGGCTCAGATAGGATCCTTGTAGAGCTGTGTAGGGGCCAACAAGGGGAGATGTTTCCTAGTCAGTCCTGTGCTGAGGAAATCTGGGCAGTCTCTCATTAAAAGGAAAAGCCTCCTTCAGCCAAGGAGCAGGAATAGACATCTTTTCTTTCTGCAGTAAACATTTCCAGACAGGCCAGTCTCACAGTCCTTGTGTAAGTAGCTCTGTGAGTACAGGTTGCAGGATGAAATACATAAATACCAGGCTTAAACAAGCGAATCTGCATCCAGAGCATTTTAATAAAAAGTTAGCTTGGGCTGTGAGGAAGGAGGGGATGAAGCACTGGGGGAATGGAGAATATGAGTCATGGCATCCACACTGAAACAAATCTTTGAGCACGAAGCACAATATAAAATTTTAAGGGCTTGATCCTGCCTTTGGCTATGCTGGTGTGTATTGTTACATATCCTGTAAAATCGACTACTGTTACATGGTACGTGGTACTGTGTACCCACATAACTAAGCTCTCCTGGTTTTTTATAGACTTTATTTTTTAAATCCTGTAAATGCTGTTGGACTTGGCTTTTTAGAATGTTGAACAGATGCAGCAAGATTTTCCTACACTTCCTACCCACTTACAACCCCGAATAATTAGTGGATGTGTTGCATTTTTCGATAAAGACTTCTTAGAGAGCTGTTTGGTGAATGAGGTCACACAGAATGTGTCATTGTTGCTGCTGCAGGTTTTGAGTTTATTTGTGTATTATGGGTACTGTATACCACATAATAATGAAAAGCTATATGCTTCGGTCTGCTGGTTCACTACACAGTCTGTGTGACTACAAATTGTTTGAATAACAGTGGACTATTGAAACTCTATCCAGATGTGCATGTTGCTAATTATGGGAGTGCCCACAAAGGCAGATTACCTCTTTTGTTAGCATTTCCAACCCGTTAAAAAACAGGAAAGTGAAAAGCATGTAGGCAGCAAATAAGAAGTAGCCGTACATGTTGGAGATGAAGACTTCATAATTAATTCCCAGGGAAGAAAAACCCTTGACCTGGCAGTATGCATTTCTGGAGTGTAACCAGATGCACTTTAATGCACAGGAGAGATATCCCAAAGTGGCAGGTTCTGAAACAGTCCCAGAAATGGCATAACATCATTCATGGCAGGTAAAGCCCAGGTAAAGTCATGGTGGGGAGAGGGGATCTGAGCTGTTGTCAGCTTTCTGGCATAATTATTAAAAAAGTTTCAATTACATGATATGAGGTTTTGGAAGGACAAGTAGGGAAAAATGTGATCATGTCTCTCCAGAATTTAAGTACTTTTCATTTAATGAGCTGGATCACTATCCAGAGGGGCTTTTAGGATGAGCAGTACTCAGAGTACGGGAGCTCAATGTGTTTCCAGGCACCACACTGGGATGACAGTGTTTTCACATTGTCTTCCAAAAGTGCTGTCTACTGGCTTTGGACAAGGGAGAACATCATGTCTAGTCATAAAGTGACCCTCAATCTCTTTTTCTCTTTGCTTCATTTCATGAGTTGCCATGAATTGCACAGGAGATGAAATGCAGAAGGTAGAAGGAGAAAATGCCAGTGGCAAAAATTCTATGTGGGATCCAAATTGTTTGAGGAAAACAGAGGAACAGATGAAAGAAAGGGTGTTGAATGGCTTAGCTACCTGTCTCCTTTAACAGCTTGTGATGAGGACATAAGTAGTTTATAGCAACCTTCACTCAAATGTCTTTCTTTTTAATCTTTTTTTTTCTTTTTTTTTTCTTTATTTTTCTCCAAAAGATGGGGATTAAACTAGAGGAACTCTACTTTTCCAGCTTCTCTGAAAGAGAGAGAAGATACCTGAATTCAGACTTAACCCCACTTTGTATAGTTTAATTTAAACAAAAATGATGTATTTTTCTGAGTGATTAATAGCCAAGTGTGGTGACATACAGGAACAATGATCTTTTAGGTAAAGGATAACTGCTGCGCTAAGTTGATTACACAATTTCCCCTAAATAAGTTGACAAGCAGTGAGCATGGTTTTCATGACTTCTGATCTTGTAAATGCACACTTACAAGTGATTTGCCTATTCCTCTGAAGGAAGCCTTGTGTTCTGTGGGACACGTGTTTAATAAATTCCAAATGGCCTAATGTGAGATGCTGAATCCCAGAAGCCAGGGTCTTTGCAAACAGGCTGGCCTGCCAGGGAATTGTAAAGTGTGAAATACTCTGAACTGGAATCCTGAACTTAGAGAAGTTTCACATCCTCTGGACATCTCAGCAGCTTATTAAGCAGGCCAATAATTCTTCCTCCTCCTCCTTAGGCTTGTAGAGTGAATTTTGCTGTTACATGGAGTGAACCTTACTTCCTCTTCTGTCAATGTTTCTTTTTGCCCCCAAAACTGAGAGAATCAAAGATGCTACAACTATTCATATTGTGCTGGTAGGGTGTTTATATAGGAACAGAATCAACCTGCATGCCAACTAGACCTTATTGCATACCTTTATCAGGCTTCAAAATCTACAGTGGAGGACAACTGCTGGCATTGCCCTGGGCATGATAAATGGGAAAGAAGAGAGTATTGATGGGAAAGCAGTCATCTCCATAAGTTGCTCCACTGTTAAACATTCATTACTTAAAAAGAAAAATGCCTCTACTTGACTTCAGATTATTGCTCTGGATCAAGCAAATGCTAAAATCAGTTTCAGAAAAGTGCTTTGCCCAATGCTTGACTTCTGCTTTCCTATGGGAACTGTGGTTTGCAGTTTTGACTCGCTCAGTGGAAAAATGGGCCATAGAATGATTTGAGTTTGAAGGAAAAATGTCACACATACTGCCTCTGTGGTTTTCCTTCACTTGTGGAGTTTAGACAATCTCTCCTAGCACTCAGGAGGGCCAGGGGAACATAACACAAACTTCCACATCCCATGGAGATCCCTCACTGTGCTGCCTATGGTCCTAATATCCCTGTGTACCTAGAGGAGCTCTCCTCCTAGCAGGGCTCTCCATCTCCAGCCTTCTACCATTCTGCACTTCCCTTGAGACTGCAAGCAATGTTTTGCAACAGCTAGATCAGCACCAAATTCAGCCTGTGTCCAGCAGAATCCCTTTGACCCATTGCAGTGTGATTCAGCAAATATCCAGTCTCCCAGGAGTGATAAGACCCAGTAAAGCACTTCCCATCTGCAAATCCCAATCCTGTTAAATTAGGGCTGGGTTTTGTTTCTTTGGTTTCTTTTCCCATGTTTTGGAAAGGAAAGAACTTTGTCAGCAGGTTGGTGTGCTTCACCCACGGTCAGGCAATGGAACAACCCCAAACTTGAAATGTAGGACAATCCAACCCCAGTCAAGTCTATGACCCAAGGGTTCAAAAGTGAGAGGAAATTACAAGTGCTACCTTTGCAGTTAATCCATCATAATGGATAACTTTTCTCCCTTCCTCTCTATGTCCTTTGCATGCTGAATTTTTTTAAAGGATTCAATTGAAATGTTGCCTGTCTCTTCCAGAAGGAAAGGTGCTGAAAAAGAGATCACATTGTGTAAGGCAGCATGAAATGCTGTAGGTGCACTAGGCTGTCTTGTCCTTTCTCTGTGATAAGCACTACACTGAAGTCTACTGTCATTTGTGTGTAATGTGAATATCTTTCTGTAATGGAATAAGAGTATTTGCAAAAATGGCTACTGAAGTGCCCAGCCAGTGCACTTACTGCAGCAGAGTGACAGGATAAGAGAAGTGGCAGAAACAAAGATAGGAAAAGAGATTTTTGCACTAACAAGTGTGAACCGATAAGCTTGACCTGTATGGGAAATGTAGAGAATCCTTAGTGCACTTGTCAGGCCAAAATTAGCTGTGCCAATTTGTTTTCAGCAGCACTGATCTCTGAGAGCCCTTTACTTATTTTCTCATTTGTGGAAGAAAACTGCTGGCTCACCGCACTCCACTTAAGAAATTCTTAGCAAGCTAATTCACTTAGGCATAAATAACTTTCCTGGGTGTTGAAGCCTGGGGTAGGAATTGAGAGGATCTATAGAGATGATGGGGAGGTGTTGTGTGGAGGTTTTATTGGCCACATGGATAAGTTATGTGTGTCATCGACACTGAGCGCCTAATCACCTCTGACATGTCATCACAACTGCAACATGCTCAGCAAGGCAAAAGGGAGGGAAGAAAATACATATTTCTTTCTCAAGTATGCACAGCTAGAAAACAGCCATCTCATTTTTCGTCTTCCTTCAGGGTGGGTTGAGGCCGTGTCTCTGCCAGGGAATGGGGGCTGTGTGCTTCACACAGGAATGAAGTGTGGTGTTTGAAAGAAGATATCTTGAAGTGCTGTTTAGCAAGTAAGCACTTCTGATTAGAGTGTGGGAATAGAGAAGTTGTCTGTACCTGATTAATTGTGGACAATTTGGAAAAATTGGAAGCCAAGGAGAGTCTGTAGTAAACAAGAGACTGCCAAGTTTCTAGTTTTGTCTGTTTATTTAACTAATTCTTCCTTGTGGGAGCAAGGGAAGGAAAGATGAGTTATGCTGGCATAGAATGTTAGTCTGGGTATCAGTATGGAAAGAGAAATGTCAGTGCTTAGGTGAGGCAGAAGGGGCTGTGGTAGCTTCACTGCTATGTCTTCTCCAGCTCCTGTGTCAGAAAAGGTTCTTCAGTTGTAAATTGGGTAATGAAAAGGCAAATGGAACTGATCTTTGAGTAGATGAAAGAATGGAGACTCAGAAAGATCATGCCCATAGAGGAGGGGAACATAACAGAAAAGAAGGATTAGAGGTGGTGTCTGCAAAGACACCACAGGGCAATGAGCCTTTTGGCTGCTGAGAATCCAGCAAAGAAGGAGGCTGGGAGCAGGAGGGGAGTAAATCAGACACCCTGTGTGGAATCAGTGCAGGAGGGAGCGGGCTGGGCAGGGGTGAACACAAGGCTCAGCAGAGCAGTGATTGCATTAGGCACAGCAATGGAGCGGAGAGGAGGCAGCTCGAATTAGGTTATCACAATGAGATTCTACTGGGGCTAAGGAAATGTGATTCAAGGGATTGGTTGTTAAATTAGGATTTCCTCACATAATTTTATCAGATCTCACATCATCAAGTCAAATCTTGTTCTGTTCAAGTGGATCTTTAGAAACTGTCAGAACATAAATTGCACCTAAGGTGGAAATAGGAGCAAGCAGAGTGGTCCAAGGATGGAAGGGAACGTTTTGGGCTAAGCTATGATTTTTCTTGTGTTTCAAAGGCTTCTCAGGAGAAGCATTTTCCCTCCAAAGAATTTTCCCAGCCAGATTTTTGTCTTATTTTTGGCTGTTTGCATTTGTATCCCTTGTACCTTCCTTGTATTCTTCTTCCTTTTTTCCCCCCAGTCTCAAGCTCTCACTTGTAGGAGCAGAGGTGATACAAAGATATCTGCAGCAAGAGGCAGTGTGCCTTTAGGGCCTTGCAGGGAGGCTGGCCATGGGGAGATCTCCTCCACGTCACCATTTTCCCCCATCTGTGGAACTAGCAGGCTATGACTACAGGACTTTGCTGAATAGGGGCTTGGAAAAATCTAGCTGTAAACTCACAAAGCCTGGCTTTGTGTCCAGAAATGGTGTTTCCACACGGTAGATCTGATTTCCATAGCTTTACACTCTTCGAAATACCAGCCAAGGCAAGTCCATGTAACCATGTTAAATTCCTTTCCTTTCTCTTTCTTAAATCAACCAATTTGTGTAAACTTCTGAAGAGACAAACTGACACCACTTTGACCGGAGAGTCAATGCTGATTTTTATTAATTGCTTAAAACTTTTTTTTTTTTTTTTTTTTTTTTTTTTTTTTTTTTTTTAAATAGGGCCAGGTCTGTGCTGCAGATTTCTATCAGCACAGCTGTTCTGGTCAGACTGACACCTCTCAGTGAGCAAACACTACACATGTAGATGCAATTATACCTCAAAATGGTGCTTGTTTTGCTTGTGGGGATGATTTTACTGTACCGCTACAAAGAGCAGATTTGCCAGTGTAAGTTTACACCGCCCCAGGAATGCTTTGTCTGTTTACTGTGCTGGTATTCCTTTATCAGTAAGGCATTTGCAGTGTAGACATGGTCTTATTTGGAGGGCTGGTTTTAATCCTGACACATGCTAAAGTGATTACACTGCTGATTGAGGACTCAATAGAAGGACTCCAACTGATTTGCTCTGGATCAGGGCCTGAAAGGAGGGGAATTATCTTGTGGTTTGAACACAGGGGTAGGAGCTCTTCGTGCACACCCTGGGTTTGATATTGACTTCATTTGTCTCTGCCTCTAAAATTGGGGGTGTTATGGAATTTGTCTTACAGGAGTTTTGTGAGACTTAGTTGTTTCATGTTTCTGTTCCAGGACACAAGTAAAATTTATATCCCCAAGTGGATAGCCACTACATTTAAAATTAAAAATAAAAAAAAGGTAAATATAACAGCCTAGCTACTTCTGCAGCTGTTCCAATGGCACCAAGTGCTATTGCAGCAAAGGCCTTGGTTCTGGGCCAACCTGTGTGACTGCTTTGAAGAGGCTCCCCTGCCTTTATGAGGTGTGTATCACAGTTTGGGATACATTGCGCCACCACATTTCCCATGGGCGTTTCCTGGTAGCCCAAATGCTCTTTCTCTTTTACATTTACAGTGTCCATGTTTTAGGATTCTGTTTAAGGGCTTAGAGCTCTTGGATGGCCAAGTCAAACAAGGAGCAGCTACAGCATGGGGACCTGTGTGCCAGGGTAGGGCTTTGTGCTCCTGAATGGGTGCTGCTCCTTCTGCAGGGCTTAAAAGCCAAAAGCTGAGAGGGAGCAGATGCAGGAGGGCACTTTCCCCAGGGACTGTAACACCAGTGTGCTTTCACTGCTCCTCATGCCAGACCCAGAAGCAAGATTACAAAGGCCACATCTCCTGGATGCCATGTCCTGTGCTAGCCTGGCACATACAGGGTTGGTGGAGACACATCCCTCCTTCAGATTGTCAGCTCCATTTCTTCATCAGCCTTCTGCAGAGGCAGTGCCAGCATGCTGAAGCTGAAGGGCTTTTTCCATTCTCTTCGTATCATCACTCACTGGGCTGTAGACCAAGCAGGTTCCAGTTGGGACATACAATTCCCTGAACATGTGAGATCACACCACGGAGCAAATCCCTACAGGAAGCAAAATTAGCAGGAAATAGCTATTGCTCATCATGTTCCTTTTTTACAAATGGTGAATCCTTTCAAAAGCCACATCTGGGAAATGGAAAACTAGTGTTTGGAGCAGAAATCTTTATCTCTAGGAAAAGACAAGTTTCATCTTTTTTTATGGTTTAAGACAGAATTTTTGGACTGTTCTTCACTCTGTAATCTATAGCTTGCTTCGTCTGTGGCTGTTTTTACATATATTTTATTGACTGTCATCTATTGGCACCAGAGACAATGTCAGAGGAACAGATCTTTATGACAAATTAGTGCATAGAAGAAAGAGATGGTGTGTGGTTGTGTCTTGTGCCAGAATGATTCATTCCAGAAAGACCCCTTAAATTCCAGTGAGTGCTTCAGAAATCAGAGTATTTTGATACTGGCCAGCTTGATTTAAGGCTACTAAAATTATTCGATTATGCTTCTACCTCATCTGAAGTACTCCTTGGCCCTGTTGTAGGCTGCAGGGGGGGGAAAAAGGTAGGTAAAATTACTCTTCTTGCATTCTGCTAGAAGAAAAACAAGCCTGTGTTTGGTGTACCTTTGTCAGGGCCTGGTAAAACTGATCACAGTTCAAGTAAGCAAAAATGAGCCTATCATGTGCAGCAAAAAAAGCATGGGTCTCCCTGGCTGTAACCCACGGTCCGAGGAATGAAAATCTAGAGCACTGTAGCACATCCTTTTTAAACCAAGTCTTTCTGAAAGTTAACAGCACCAAACCATTGCATGGGCTTGCATGTTCTACAGAAGAATTTCTGCACTTTGTTCAGACTTACTAACAGCACTTTGGTTTGCTTGATAACCGATTGCAAAACTGAGACATAGGGTTAGTAAGGGCTATGTTGATGGTCAAGAAAGCAGTCAGAATGGCAATTAAATAACACTATCTAGGCTACAGAATGAGACTTTTGAACCTAGTCTTGCAATTCATCTTGGAAAGATTGTCTTGGACAACCCTCATTTAATCTGTCAGTATTTTCTTGTTGCTGTTACTCTGAAACCCCAGTTTTCAGATGACAGTAGCTTGTAAAGAAATAGAGGGATGAGAAATGAGTGAAAAATATCACTACAAATGTGGTCATTCATTTTCTACTGCACAGAAATTTAGGAAACTTAATCTTTTGTTTCATGATTATAACTTCCACTGTCAGTAGTGCCAATGGACATGCTGGACACAGGTTTCTACCCATGGTGTGACTTTCTTTTGTGAAGTTCAACTGGTCATGGGACTGTATTGTAAAGGAAGCAGACTCATTTTAAGTCAGTGGCTGTTTTAGCTTGAATTAGTTTGCAAAATCTGAGGTGTAGTCAGAAACCAGCACAGCTCTTTAGGAAGGAATGGCTGCTAGGTGATGGCCAGCTATGAAAGGCAGCCTGACAGATTGTTGTTTGAACCACGACTAAGAAAGGAATATAGGGATCCTAATGTCATTTAAATTTTCAGAGAGGAAGAACCAGGATAAGCTTAAGGTCAGCAGGTTTTGTAAATATAGTCTGTAATTTGAGTTTTCTTCTATAGTATTTGCAAAATGAACATTTTGTGGGCAGGGATGGTGCACAAGTAGCTAGCTGCAGTTCTACAATCTACTTTATATTTTCTTTACACAGCTCTGGATTAGAAGATTTGGGTTCTCCTAGGAGCAAAAAACAAGTTTTAAAAAGATAGTTAAATATAGTGAGAAATATGAAGGGCTTTGATGGGGGAAAGAGAGGGGATGGCAGGCAGAAAGAACCGCCAGGGAATGTTAAGTGCACATGTAAGAATAGGACATATGATCCTTCTTTATTATTGTCCATTTAAAATTGCGATGTGTTCCACTTAAACTAGACATGCTAATAATATAAGAAGAGTCATTTATAGTGGACAAATTCCAAAGACCAAAGCTGCGTCCTCATTTAAATTCTGCTCTTTTGTTCGGGCACCCTACTGACATAATTCTCTATTGTTTCGGCCATTATCGCTTGCTTAATGCAGGACATAGTGTCGGGAAATTCCTGTCTGGCACTTACAAGGTGTTTCTAAAAGGGGGAACAAAAGAGTCAAGAGCACACAGGGAGCAGGAAGAAGCTGCGAGGGGAAGTGGCAGCAGAGGGAGGAATTCCAGATAGAGGCAGGGGCTGGGGGCAGGCAGAGCCTCTCTGCGCTCCCTCTGCAGTCCCAGGCACATCTCACAGGGGACTTAGCGAGCAACTAAGTGAAAATGGTGAAAATGCAGCATTTCTGAGCCTGGAATGGAGAGCCCCTCGGCTGGGAGGGCACAGGACAGAGCAGGAGGCTCTGCTGGGGAAGAGAAGCTGTGCCACTTGCAAACTGGGCTGGGAGTCTGACTCCAGGAGAGTTTGATGGAGTTGGATGCTGAGGATTTGTGGTGGTCACTGAGTGGGGAAGGAGTTGGTGTCAAGGCCATCTACTTCTGATGCTCTGGATATGAGGAGCAAGATATCCTAGCTTGCACTGGCCTGGACATAAGAAGATTACTCTGCGCTGTCATTTGTTAATAACAATGTTGTTTTCTGTCATATAATTAGAAAATACATCTTGCTTTGCCTCCAAGCACTGTCACCTTATTGCATTTGCACATTTTTCATAATATTTCAAGCGAACTGACCAGATAACATTAATGAATATATTAGATAGGCAGGCACTTTTAAGGAAAAAATAATAAACATACTTGTATATTAAAAAGTTAATTCAGTCTGGAGCCAAACAGGTAATTTTCCCTTCAGCATTTTTTCACTCAGCTAAGACAGGTTGGACTAGGAGTGCAGTCACCCTGTCTAGGCTCTTGGCTTGGCTTGCATACCAGGGGCGAATTTTCTTCAGAGACAGACAGCAAGATGATCTGATTGGCCTCGGTCCAGGGCATGCTCACAAAGGGCCCTTTGATGGAGGGCTCCTTGGTGAGCCCTGTACCAAAAGCTGCCTGCCACCCTCCTTTCAAAGATACCCATTTACAGTAATTCAGGGAGGGGGAGAAGGGAAATAAATAAAGAGACGTCAAATAGGGGGGTTGCCACAGGAATAATTACGTTACTGGGCTTGGAGGGGGTAGGGAAAAGGAGGGGGGAGTTATTAAGTAAACTGCTGGATGTCAAAGTAGCTGTTTGGCAACAATGCAAGAACATAAGGCATTTGCAATTAAGCTCATTAAAGCTTCATCATTTTGCTTATCAATCTTTTCTGAAAAGGGTGGGGTGAAGCGCCATATATTAAAACATGGCTGCTTGTATAGATAAGGAGTGATCACTGCCTGTTGGACTCTCTGAGCTGCCCTGCAGTACCCATCCTGTGATGGCATACATGATTAGCTGATTTAACTCCCTCTTGTACACAGGCAGATCACTTATAGGAGTTGGTTATTGTGTTCCTGCACTCCACTGCTGCAACACCCAGTCCAGGAAACTGCTCCTCCTCTCTATTATCTTGTTTGGTATCCAGATGTGGTCTCCTGCCTATCTGTCAATTTAAATCCCATTTGGTCTCAAAACAGTGTTTTTTGGAAGAATATTTACTGAAGCCTCCACACCGTGGAATAAGGGGAAGGTGAACTGGATTATCAGAGCCATTGCCTCCTCAGTCAGTGGGGATGTCTCTCACTGGAGTCCATACTAATCCTGCTATCCAGAGGCTTTGAGTGTCAATGGAAATAACAGCAACTGGAAGAGCATTAGTGAATAGAACTGATCTGAGTCATTCCAGAGCTCTTGGAGACCTCAGCCTGCCTGAACTGACTTTCAGCAAGGCCTCTTCTGGCTGAGGGGCAGTGCAGTGTGTGAGTTTACTGGCAAAGCCATCAGAGCAACAGTCCTGGTGTGAAAGCCTTGCAGTAAGAACAGCAGCAGCACTCTCTGAGCTTTCTGCTTTGGAGCTGCTTCCCAGAGTACAAGGAGTGAGATCTGGGAAGAAATCAGGTCTGTCTTCTTCTGGTAACGTAGAAGTCAATATGTGCCACGACTGATTATGGCAGATAGTAGGTGTGTAAGGACAGCATTTCAGATACAGACACCTCTCATCATCCAAGGGCATCAGAGCACCATAGATGTGAGCTGAGCCCTGCTCCATCCCTTTGTGGGAGGTGAGCTTTGCTTTCACTTTCCAGATGGAAAAGCTCTGGCACAGAGGTAACCACAGGAGGCACACTGGATGACTGGGGCAGGTCTGAAGCCAGAAGTGCTGATTCTCACAAGTCCAGTTTCTCCAGTATGGCCTTGACCATACAGCCATGAGAGTTCTTCTGTGTTTAGTTTGACAGCAACTATACTGAGCTTCAGAATTTTCTTTCAAAAATGATCAATTTTTTCTTGCTATATTTGTTTCTGGTAGCAGCTCTTTCCATTTGTGATACTTAGTGTTGGAGAGATGGGACCTTGTTTAGAAGTGGACCTTGTTTACAGTTCTTTCTGTAATAAGTTTCTTTAATTACTTTTTCCATTGTCTGCACAATATATTGTCTATATAATTTTAAAACTCACGTTGACTTTGAAAGAAAAAAAGGAGAAGCTGGGGGAAATACTGATATGAAGAAGGGTATGGAAGGAGTAGCACCACTAATACAAACATGTAGGTCATGTTGCCATGTGGGAATGGAAGCCAGCTTGAACTTTAATTCTTAGTTTGATCAAGGTAGTGTAAAACCCAGCCCCAGAGGATTTCCAATGGAGAAACTGGATTTATATTTTACATATGAGCTGTAGTTGAAGCCAAATGTTCATTCCACTCAAATTGTGTAGGTGGATTACTTTACTTCCAGCCTTGAAGTATCATGTTTTTAGCCGATAATAAACTTAATAAAATCCATTTCTTATTTCCCCTGGTGTACAATGTTCATGAGCCTTGATGTGCCATAAGAGCAATGCTGTCCAGAAAATTCATTTATCAAGAAACAGACAAATGATGTGCATGAATAAGTCAAGAAGAAAAAGAATGTGTACCACTTTTTTAGTGGCATTGCTCTTACCAGAATTCCCAGTTTCCTTTTTTCTTCTGACTAACAACTGGACCAAAGACTTGAGAAAACTTAATAAATTGTCACATCATCAGTCTAACAGAAAACTAAGATATGTACAGGTTGGTTCTTGGCGTTTTTGAAATTGTTCCTTTCCCAATTAAAAATATCTTTCTGTACCAACAAGCTTCCAGCTTTGGCTTGGCTCCCAGAACCAGACCTGCCATTTCACACAATGTGTGATCAGTCTAAAGGTTCATTGCCACTGGAATCCACTCAAGCCAAGAATTTACAAAACTGAATGAAAATATCTAACATTATTATCTAATACAAAGAGATCACTGAGAAGGAGATAAAACCTCACTTTTGAAAGGTGTTAGATAATGTTTAATATTTAGAATTGGGGTGAGAGTTCCCTGGGCACTTCTTCCAGCAGAAGGTAGAATTTCACACAGTATCCTTGAACTTTTTATTGACACATTGAGTCTTGGATACTGAATTAGAATAGCTGTAACTGGTTATACACAGCAATAAGTGCCTCACTACTCTGTGCACGTTTTCTGATTAGCACCCAGTTAGCTAAATGAGATAATCCAAAGAGAGCCCTTTAGCCTACAGGTTTAAATTCAATCACTGGGCAACAAGAGGTGCCAAGTGAATTAAGACATCAGTGAGGGTGAGCAATGTGGTGAGTTAAATGTTATCTCCAAGACTCAGAAGTACAGAGTTGAATGGAAACTTCATTGCAGGCAAAGCCACTTCTTTCAGCCCCTTCATATCCCCCACATGCAATAAAATGTCACCCCTTTCTTTCAAAATGTGGCTGTAGCACAATGAATTCATCACTTCTCTTAATAGATTTATTGGGGAGAGTTGGGAAAGGAAATTATCTTTACAAATATTTAGGTTGAACAAAAGAGTAGAAAAGAGTGGGAAACAAACTGCTTTATGGTAACAAGGACAGGGAACCAGACAAGGAATGAAAACAGAGGGGGTAGAGGCCTCAGGTATAGAGAAAGAAGTAAGATCTTAGGTAGAAACAGAAGGGTAAGGCAGGGTTGAACATATAAACAAAGGGTTTAAGAGAAAAAGCTATATGACTTTTGAAGCTTTTAATGCACATCTGACCCAAATCATCTGTCCTTTCAGAGTTAGCCCATCACCTCCCTTGTTTAGACTTTATTTTTCCTTGGAGATCTGTAATCCTTGCTCTAAAGAGCTCCTGACTTTGTGGACATGTGTTGTGTTAGCAAATGCTGCTATTGAAGTCAGCAGACTTGTTAAAACTTGTGCTTCAGCTGCAGCCGTGGCGTTTGTGGTGAGCAGGGAGTGCAAGCCCGGTCATTGCTCCTGGTGTGTGTGAGCCTGGGAGGGGTTCAGGGCAGAGGGGAGGGCCAGGCAGCTCCACAGCAGCTTTCCCTCCTCTGCTGGCCATAGCAGAGGGTTTCTCATGGAATCTCTTTGTGGGGGGAGAAGGGGTTACCAAGAGCACGGAGTTTTTCTTCCAGCGAACAAAAATCGCCACTGAAAACTCTTTCCAGAAGTTAATACAACCTGAGGCAATATTTCTTCTGCAGAAACCACAAACACATCCGTGCATGTGTGTTTAGGAAAGGACTGCAGACTCATCTGGGCAGGTCACAGGGAGCTGTAGGGTTGCAGGGAGTACTGAAGCCACTGTTGCTGGCACTGGGCTCGGTTGGCTTTGGTCAATCCTTGAGGGCCAGAGTACTCAGAGGGGCCTGTTTCTATTCTTCAGTAGAAAAGGTAGAGGAAGGGGGAAAATGGAAGTTGACCAAGTTTATCAGCTCTCTTCTGCAAATGTTTTCACAGAGAAAATTAAGTTTCTTTTAAAGATTAAGTCCACCAGCATGTAATGAGTGAGCACATAAAGTGATGGACCCTACCAATGTGTTTGCAGAAGACAAGCATTTACCAAGCTTTTTCTGGTATAGGGCTTTTGTTTCACTCTGAAAAATAATAATAATAATTTTAAAAGTTTGCTGGCTTTTAAAAGATATTGCTTTTTTCCATTTCCCTTATTGCCACTCTCCACTGTATCCCTGAGAGATATTATGTACTCCTTGGAAAAATATTTTGTTTGGGAGGAGTAAAACCACATTCAGGTTCTTGCACATCATTTTCATGAGTTTTGTGTAGATGTTATGTGGACCAGAAAAAGTCAAGGTGCCATTACTCTGTGTTCTAGTTAGTGTGTGCATGAAAGAGAAAAAGAGAAAATGGAACCTGCTCTTCAATACTAAAATCCAGCATTGTTGGAGAATCTAACACAGAGATTTAAAATTGAGCTTTTGCATTTATTTCTTTTCCCTGCAGAATCTGTTGGTCTGAAGTTGTGTAACTCTCTGATAAAGTCGTTGTGGGGGTCTTTGCTATCCTGGAAAATAAAAGACCAGAAAATTGCAGTGCAAAGCTCATGTTTGCTGAAGTGATCGACCTTAAATGGTGTGTGGGTTATCTCAGAGTATAATCAGCATAGCTGATTTGAACAGAGCTGTCTTTAAAATAAAGATCTGCTGGTTAAGATTTGTTTTCATTTAGGTCTTACTTTCAGCAATAGGATTAGCCTAAGGTCTATATATCTACAGGCTCTTGTATAAACAAGCAGCTTAAACAAAACTACCATTATTATACTGATTTAGGGAGAGAGAAAAGCCTTGTTTAGTTTATTGAGTTAAGATCATATGTGTGACAAATAAAGCCTTCCTTTAAATGTAAGTTTTGTCCCATTCAATATAGTAAGTTTCTTGAGAAAAAAAGAATTACAAAGGCAAACATTATTCTTAATGCCAACTCAATTTGTCACCTCCAGGTTTTAATCCCATAGGCGGGTGAAATGCGTGCTATTTCATCCAGTTGAACAACAAGGCAGCTGATATCACCATATTTATCACCATCAGGGTGATATAATCAATTTACTTCTTCCTGTAAGAACTGCCCTTACACTTCCTTTTTCTACCTTTTACTCAATAGCTTTATTAAACTCTTTTCAGTGCTGATTTATTGCAGCCATGGATAATGTTGTGTTCTGTGGTGCTTCCCTCACAAGGAGCTTCAATTGCTGTTGTCATTCCTTTGTCTTTTTTGTTTTATTCAGCACATCAGGTTTTATTTACTATCTTAAAGTGTCTCGTAAATAAAATGTGAAAGTTCTGAGCTCAGTTAGCAACTTGAGATCTAATGAGGGGTGGCTGATCATTTATGGCATGGATGCCATGGGTCTTATTTCATACAACAGCAAGGAGAATTTGCAAGTTTCTGAGTCCCCATCACAGGAGGTGCTGTGAGCTTGAAATTGGTTTTTGACCAAAGAAGGACTGAAAGAAATGGTGGGAAAGTGCTACTGAACAGACCCAATCTGAAAATGTTTGGGTTTTTTTCTAAATGTCTGTGCAATACAAATGCTGAATTTGAAACTGAAAAAAAAATCAGAACTGTTTCAAATTGCCACAAAACCAGTTAGGTTGAACTATTGTTAAATTAATGTGAATGAACTGGTCTCCTTTTTAGTCCAGTCATGCCAGGTCAGGTCCTAAGGCCCACAGAGCTGCATCTTTGCAGAATTCCTCTAAGTGGGTGAAGTTGGTGGTGGAAGCATGAATTTCCAAGTGCACAAGTTGGCACAGCAGCTCAGGAAGACCTGTGGATAAAAGCAATCATACCAGCAATGATCATATTGCCTGCTCTCATAAGTGCCTTTTAAAGTACTTGAAATTTTTATGGATGATCCCTAAAATATTATGCTAGCAAGATAGCAATGTATTTAAACTGTCAACCACCAACCCTGGGTCACTGGTTAGAAATTTTGCATTTGCTTGTTGTAGTCTATTTGCTGCTGGTGGTTGCAGCTGAAAAGCTGAGTGCACTTGATGGTGTCACCCCACTGAAAGTAAATTTCACCTTCACCACAGAACTTGATTGTAGGTTGTGAATATTATTTAAATGGAAATTATTTCCTTATAAGAAGTCCACAGAAGCATTGGAATTTTTTCCAGGCTGACTTTTTAATATTTATTTTGTATTGTTCTCACTTTTATCCTTAATTTGGGGCTAAATTAGATCTGTCAGTGTCCCTTTAAATTTATTCCTCGCTGACTAATTTGTTTTAGCTAACTTGTTTCAGGACAAGTGTAGAATACTTACTGCACAAAAGAGAAAACTCAGATCAATCTTGGTCTGCTGAGAAAATTAATCAATTTGCAAGTTACATCTAGCTTAATTCTGTCATTTAAAGCAGGCATTGAATTTCCTTTCCCGTGTTGCACAGACAGGGGAAGGTAACTCGGTCTCCATTGGACTAATTCACTTGCCTTGTGCTCTGTGTTGGGGCCATTAAAGGACTGCACTGAGAAAACAGCTGCTTTTTGTGCCTGTGTGTGCCAGTCTCTCATTTTCCACATATGTAACAGATCAGAACATTTAGATTGGGTTGATCCAGTCTATCATGATGGAGAGATTTTGAAGTGACAGGAGTAAATAAGAGCCTGGCTGGGCAGGAGGATGCCTTGCCCTGATCCTGAGGAGCTCTTGGTGGGCACCACCCCAATTAAAGCAGGCTGGGCCATACCAGCTTTGCACAGATTCTTTTCCAGAGCCAATTACCTTCAGAACATTTGGTAGAAAGGAATAAATCAGTGAAAACTCAGCCCTGTACAATGTTATCATTTATGTTCAGTGCTAGTCTAGTGCTCAGGAGTGTTTCTTTTTGTTATACCTCTGCAGACCTGCTGGAAAGAAGAATGTTTCCTGCTTCTTGTTTGGTCTGTATATTCTAGAGCCACATTGTTCAGTGTTATCACCTTAAGAAGCAGTTAAGATTAAAGTGAGATAGCACACATTTGAGTTTAGAAAAGCAGCCAGAGAAGCTGTACAACTTTTATGGTCTTCGTCCAAAGTGCATTTAAGTGTGGGACTGTTTTTCAGAAAATTGAATTAAAATCTAATTTTTCAACTGTTCTGTATTTCCATTTATACTCCTCATCCTCTAAATCTGTGCCATGATATGGCTGTCTACTGTTAGCCAGGGTTTCTGGGCCAGCTATCAAGAATATGGAAATCAGAGAACTAAAAAGAGGAAGAGGATGCTTTGGCAAGCTTACTTTTATTGGTTACGGATAGTTGGCTATCACTGTGGTACCCCTTGGGATTATCGCCCGCCAAAATCCAGAACTCCATTTCAGAGGGGATTATTTCAAGGAGCAGAAGCAATTGTAGAGTAGTGTAACAGGCACTGCTGTGAAGAGTGATGCAATTTTTTGGAAGTCCTGCCTTGCTGTGGCTGTATGCCTGGGAATTACTGTACTTATTCATGTACAAGTGAAAAAACCTAGGTACTTAGGGGAAAATGCTGTTATTTGATTACTAGTATGGACAATTGTTACTATGCTTAAAAATAAGACCATCAAATTAGTTTGTGAAAAGGGGAGAGGGATTTGCATGCAGTGCAATGAGCAGGAAAAGAAGAGACAAGGAAAAAAGAGTCAGATTTTTAGCCTACATTTGATTGGTGTCTGTTTAAAATAATAATATTTTTTTTTCCTGTGATTGCTAATCATTAGCAGTTTTATTTTAAAATTTAAATGGGCAGTATAATTGCACAGCAGACCCAAATTGTGAAGCTGTTTCATGCTCTGTGCTGTGGGTGTCAGTCTAGAAAGTTCCTGGTGGACAGGCAGCCAGGGTGACACTGTGGCTTGGATAAGAGGGCTGAGGACAGGCAGAGTCAGCTGTGCCAGCTGCGTGTGGAGCTGGCTGCAGTGGGGCCTGGGGGGCCTCAATCAAGAATCTGAGCAGTGAAGAAAAAAGCAAGTAGGCTGGATAATGCTGTGAAGCTGATAATTAATATTTCTGAAGATGTTAGGAAATGAGAGGTTGGGAGTCCTTTGGTGTCTCTGTAGTTGTCTTCTTCTGTATTGGTCAGATGCAGAATATGGGCAAGAACTTAATGAAATTCTGCATTGCTGTGCTCATAAACAGCTATTTCTCCTTCTACAACCCCTCTTCCTATGAGTTTCTTAAGATTGGCTAATGAGATTCACTTTTATCTCAGGATCTTTAACGACTCCCAAAAGACCAGGAGCTTAGTTTTAAATCTCATCAGCAGAGCAGAGCAGCTTCCAGCAGCAGAGTGTTTCCTGACAGCATCGTGGAGCTTGCTGCAAAACTGGCTCAGAAGGAAAAAGGATGCCAGCCCCAGATCCAGCACTGTTGCTTTTGGCAGCTCCTGGATGTTCAGTCTCTGCCCTCCACTCATGGAGCTTCCAGCACTGCATTGCTGTGTCCTGCTGCCAGGTCAGGAATTGGCACACGTGCTGAGGTTTGAGCTCCATTGACATGTTTGCACACACAAAATAAAGGTGCAGGAGTTTAGATGCTGTGTTTGAAATAAGTGCTTGAAAAATACAGGTGTGTTATTGCCTCTGCTCATTACAAAAGCTGCATCAACATGTCACAGTGATGGGCTGAGTCTTCAGAAAGTTCATGAATAAAAAGTCACATGGCACAAGAAACCTCAAGGGTGACCCAGGGCCCAGAAACTGTGCAGGCTTTTTTTCCTCAAACACAGAGTAACTCCATTTTGCTAACAAGGTGCCAGACAATGGTCACCTCTGATGGTACATTGCCAGAAGAGCTGTAAGGCTCCAGGTGCATCCCTGGTGGGTTCAAATTACTTTCAATGAATTCTGAATCCTAAATTTTCAAATATGAATAGTGCTTTTGATGACACAATTTTGGGTACTGAAATTGACCTTATTAAAGAGAAGTTATGTTTTAAAAGGACAGATATTCATCTGATAATGAAAATTGGGCCCTTTTCACAGGGCTGAGCCCTCAGAAACTCTGGCTCTCCACCTCACTATTCTTGAAAATATGTCCTAATTCCCAAACAGATCTTTTATTTGATGCTTTACATATGACTCTGTAGAAAGGAGTATTTTAAAACAAAGTAATTTGCCATATTTAAAAAGAAAAAGGAATGGAAGGGAGAAGGGAAGAGCAGTACTCAGAAGCAATCAAATAACCTCAAATTTGAGGTCACGTTCTAAATGAAAAGTGCAACTTTTTTTTTCCCCAAAAACCTCATGAGTCCTTTTGGGGAAGGAGGACTTAAACAGAATTTGGAAACTTCAGTAGAAATTGCTTCCTCAATCCTTAGAAACATTGAAGTTCCTGAAAGCCCTACTTTTGAATTCAAAAGCTGAGACTAAATACATTTGCCCATAGAGGAGAGGAACTGAGAGCTATGAAATGAACTTCATCCCTTCCTCTCTGCTGATAACAAGCAGTATCAAAATGACCTTTGAAAATCTAGTTTTTTAAAAAACTGTCTACCAACCATTCAGGGTGAGGTTGTCCATCCTCAGGGTGAGAGTATGTTCAGAATATATCCATTCCAGCACTCACATGCCCTTTCCTATGAGTTGGGATCCAAACGTGACCCCTTTCTTCACCAAGTTAAATGAGGAGGATTTTCCTTCTTTTAGAAATGATGGATAAACCAAGTACCCCAAGATGAGGTTATGCTTAATGGGTTTTCCCATGTTGATTCCTGAGAATCTCCTCATCCAAATGAAAAAAAAAGATTCCCCTTGGTTCCAGTGAGGTTCCTAAGAGCCCCTAAAGCCCAAAAGGAGCAAAATGAGCATCCATTATTGAGAGCAAGGAGGCTTTCTGTTTGCTTCTCAGGGTTGCTTGAAGTCCTTTCCTGGTTGTGGATGGTGAAAGACACCTCAGAGCATGGTCACACCTTCTTTTCCTGTCAAAGGTGTTTGTGTCCCCCTCATCTGCTTGCTGCCCCTCCTCAGACAGGACAGGCTGGTCTGACCTCCCTCACCTCACTCATGAGATCAGTTCTGCCTAAAGCCAGGACAGATTTCCTTCATCTCTCCCATGCTAACAGCATGGCTTAGATCTGCCGTGTTGCCCAAGCCTTCCTTTGCTTCCCTGCAAGCCAAAGGCCAGGACTCTGTCTCAAGCATTGGAGTGTGCCCCAGGTTGTGCCCACCTCCCCTGGTGGGGAGCCAGCCTGGCGGGTGCCCAAGCCCCTCCTCGCTTCCCAGCAAAGCAGTGACCCTCGCTAGGAAAGCTGAATGCTCCCAGGGAGTACCACTGGGACAGCTAATCACTTGTAAGAGCCTATTGATCTGTTACATTTGTTTCCAGCGTGCAAAAAGGAGGTTCTTTTGTTCCGGGGCTGGCACCAAGCTCTTGCCACAGTGGGTTCAGCGCGTCTCCGGACACCGCGATCAGGCGCCTCGCAGCTGACTCTGCAGAATATTTGCTTATTACAGAAGGAACTGAAAGAACCTGGAATTCACTAGTGACCAACCTCTTACTTCTTGAACAGCTGTTTTCCCCCTTCCTTTTGTTTCTGTTTTAATCACTGCATTGCAAATGTGATTTAAGTCCCCCTCGCAGATACCAGCACACAGCAGCAACATTCATCCGGTGAAAATGCCAGCACCATTTGCACTGAGTGGTCAGTGCTTGCTGGGCTCAGTTCCTTTTAAAATCAAACTTGGAATAATTAAATGGCCACAGCAGTAATGTGAATGCAGATTTTCCAATAATCAAAGGGAGGAAAAAGTAGTCTGAAGCTGTTTTGTTTTAATCATATTTGATTTTTATTTTAAATGAAAGCACAAAGGTAATTTTTCTGTTGCTCTACCTGTGACTCCTTAAATCATTGTAAACGTGCATTATGATCTTCTTAAAAGAGTAAGAACATTCCTTGTTAATTAATTTATACAGCTGTCAGTACAGCTTTCTATGTTATTCATACTCTAAGTGTTTGACTGCCATAGATTTTCTAGCAGTTCCTGGCAAAGCTCCAGTGAAAGCCTGGGATTTATTAGGCTGACTTGGTGCAAAGTCTATTGATTGTGGCCTCGAGGGTAATAACTAAATAGAGCTGGAGCAACAAGTCAATAACACCATTGTTGCTACAGACTCCATTCACTTGAGGAGTTAGATTGTTTTACAGTGGCAAAGAGTAATCATGAGCAGATCAGCATGTTCAACAGGCTCTGTACCATGTTAGTGCTGGGGACTGTTTTAAAGCTTTCAGCAGGGCTGCGGGAGAACTGAGGTGGGGTGCAGGGATTAGGAATCCTGTAAACTCCTGCATTAGGGCTAAAAGGTTTAGTTTTTATCATCCTGCAGCAAGGAGTCCCCGTGCCTGTGTTGGTCCAAACGGGTGTTAAAATCCTCTGCCCATCCATGCATCAAGGCACAGTAGAAATCTGATTTACATTTTGGTTTGGGATATACGTGCAATGTGTGCATGTATGAGTGAATGCATGTCCATATGCCCTAGCATGAAATAATATTTTAGCTAGTACAAACTTCACCTCTGTGCATTAGTATTTCCTGGCAATGGCTGGAAAGAGGCTCCTATTTTCTTAAATTCAAAATGTGGAAATGCTTTTGTTTATTGCTTCTCTAATCCTCCCATGTGTTTATTTACTTTTAGAATTCTTTACTTTTGCGGAAATATATACAAACCTACTAGGGGAGAGATGCTTATTTCCTGAGAGTTTTATCGTTTATTTGACAGCCTTTGACAACTCATGTTATATTAAGAGCAGATCATTTTGAAAAGTCAAAATTGTGAAGACGGGAGTTTCAAAAACAGAACCGGATGATTTTGCACACATCTTGTATCCCTCTCAGGGAGCTGCAGAAATACTGAGTAATTAGAAATAGTTTCTTCCTAACACCAGTTTGTAGCAGCCTACTCCCTTGAAACATGAAAGATGGTGCAGAAAGTAATAATATGAACCACATAACATTATAAAAAGGCAGATGCAATTATGCTTTGTAGAACAAACCAAGTGGTCAAGCAGCAAGCTTGTATACTCAGCAGTTCCACAGACTCTTCCTCCCATCACCTATTTCTTCTTGGAAGTCAAGTTTTCTTTATTTCCAAATAATGTTTCTAAGCCCACATTTTCAGAGATAATAGGAAACAGCAAAGCTTTCTTTCTGAGCCTGCAGTCATTTTAAAACACCAACATTTTAGACACCAAAATTTCAATAGAGGAGTTGATTTTTTAATGTGGTGGTGACTGTGACATGTGATGCCAGTTTATTAAAAAATTATCTGTATTTTTTTTTTCACTTTCTTTTTTATTTCTCTTGCTTTATTATAGCTCATGCTATTTAAAGTGCAAAAAGGGATGGAACTAGTAAGGAAATCCTGTGGCCAAATATTCAGGAGGGTACTGGGCTTCCCTTGGCTACAGGCAGTCAGCATGTGCTGGGGTAGATCTCTGAGAAGAAATGCAAACCTGTGGTGAATGTCTCTCTCTCTCTTTCTTTCCTTCTTTCTTTCTTTCTTTCTTTCTTTCTTTCTTTCTTTCTTTCTTTCTTTCTTTCTTTCTTTCTTTCTTTCTTTCTTTCTTTCTTTCTTTCTTTCTTTCTTTCTTTCTTTCTTTCTTTCTTTCTTTCTTTCTTTCTTTCTTTCTTTCTTTCTTTCTTTCTTTCTTTCTTTCTTTCTTTCTTTCTTTCTTTCTTTCTTTCTTTCTTTCTTTCTTTCTTTCTTTCTTTCTTTCTTTCTTTCTTTCTTTCTTTCTTTCTTTCTTTCTTTTCTTTTCTTTCTTTTCTTTCTTTCTCTCTCTCTCTCTCTCTCTCTCTTTGTTTTTTTCTTTCTCTCTTTCTTTCTCTCTGTTACATAAGTAAGCAGAGAGCTTGGCAAGTTTGTAGTGCTTGCTCAGAAGCTCATTTAAAACTTTGAGAGGAGTGAACTGAATATAAACAACTCTCAGGAATCTCTTTACCCCCAGGCCTCAGACGCTGCCTCCCATGGAAAGAAATGTATCGGGTGGTTCATAATCTGTATTCTGTCAGGATATTTTAATTAGAGGTCAGAAAATACCATATATTTGGAAACAAGCAAGCCAAGGCTGGGGTTTTTTGATGACTTCTACACATTCAGATTTCTAGCAGGTGCGTTCACTTTGAATGAAGAAGTTTTGTCTACTCTTCTTGGGTTCAAGACTGTGGTCCAAGCAATTTTTGACTTATCAAACCTGCTCTAAAACTTAATTAACTGTAGCATAGGAAGTTAACATGCAGAAGATGTTTTGCAGAAGTCTTAATACTTTTTCATTAAAAAACCCAACATTTCTTGGCTGATTGAAGTGTGATGTGCCACCCCTATGGTGATTATAGGCATGTCATGGAAGCACTGTTTGCGCCCCACTTCTTTCAGAAAGAAGAGAGACTGCTAAAAGGGAAAGCCCCTTACCAAAATGTGGGGATTGACATTTCTTTTGAGTAGTACTTCTGCAGTATGAACTGTAGATTTACAGGAATTAGAAACCAAACAGTTGAAGTATTCCTCTCCCCCTCCTCCTTCCTCCCCTCCTTTTTTAAAGTGTCTTCATCAATCAAAATCAACACAAATGAATAATGGAGGCAGATAGAATGTGAGGAGACAATGGTGGTGTTGTTCAGAATTGACGGCCATAAATCCATTGTATCCTAAGAGACTGCCCCAAGTAAATACCTGCCCTTGCCCACCACCAGCTAGCCCACGATTCAGAATATCATTTAAGTAAGTGCTGATATCCCATGGAAACTTCAGCCCATTAATGCTCCCTTTATTTTAGAGCACCAGGGCTGCAATGAGGCAGGGGGACTTGAAGGGTGAGGGTTTGGAGTGACAGGGGACTTTCCCTCTCCTCATTCATTTGTTAATTTGGGATGACAGAAACAGAAATGGTGTTCTTATGAGCTGGTCAAAGGGGGTTTTTAGAACCAGCAGCAAACAAGGAAACTGCTGCAAAGGAAGTTACAGAGCGCATCATTTGAAATCATTAAAATTTGGGCCTAGCTGAGGTTTTCTCTTTAAGATAAAAAGGGGAAGCACATGTTGATTGCCACTGCAGAGGCATGCAAAAGGGTGGAAAAGCCCAACAGAAAGCAAAGCCAAGAGGATTATGTACCTCAGTTTCAGAGAGCATGACTTGTGTTGTGGATTTGAGCCCTGACGTTTTGATTCAGGTATGATACAGCCCAAGTCTCACAAGCTGCTCTTGTAGGAATTTGACACTGAGGGGCAAGAGCCCCTGGGGTCAGCTGCTCTTTCTGCCATTCCAAAATGCCAGGTCTCAAATGGAAACTTTCCTTCCTTCCTTCCCATTAGAGATGTCCCTCCAGTTTTGTGTGCCTTTTGGAAGCAAGCCTATGGGAGCAAGTGCAAATATGATTCTTAGACCCAGGCTCACACGTTCAGGAGGTTTAAAGTTGCTTGTTTTATTTTTGGTTCTTCTGTAATTGCAGTTTGTTTGGCAGAGCATGCCAGACATGGATCACTTGCTCAGGGCTTGTTAGCACCAACAGAATTCCAGCTCTGTTAGAATCTCTAAGTTTATCTACCTCAACCATATTCTCACACTTTTTATGATTTTCATTCTCCTCAAATTGAGGGAAAAAAAGCCCAACCAAGGCAAGTGACCGACTACCTGGCAGGAAGGCTTGATGACCTTTCTGATGGGACTGGGGAATGCTCTTTGAGATGAGTGTGAACAAGCAGAACTCCTGACAGCGCAGCACCTCACGGCAGAGGGGCTTGAAGGTGCCAGTTCTGTTGTGAAAACAGTTTATTTAGTTGTTAGTGCCTTGACTTTTCTGTCTTTGTACTTCTGAAAGAGGATCTCTTGCAAATGATGAACTCTTAGCCTTCACAAAGTACTGATCCTTCTATAACATTTTCTTAATTGAAGCTTAGAAGGAAAAAAAATACAGTGTAGTATTTTAAGAGTGACTGCGTAGCACCTTTCCAAGTTTGCATGCCTGTCAACGCGATGTCATCCTGGAAGTGTGAATGAATGACTCTATTTCCAGTTCGAGTTTCCATTCCTAGGCAAAAATAGCACCAAATACACTATACTTCCAGAACAGATTTTTTTTTTTAAGCTATATAAATCATATCACAATAAAAGTGATCTGTAGTTAGTTCTTCATTAAAAACATTCTGTATGCCCAGTACCAAATGAAAACTATGAAAAAGAGAAGACGCTCCTTCAAATGACTGAATAAAATGACAAGAAATAACTTTTCATTCTGTTCTAACTGAGCTGAACTACATTTTGTACGGATAACAGTTAAATTTAACATTCCTCAAGTTTTCCATTGTCTGTTTTTTTTCCCAACCAGCATGAAGCACTGAAGCTTTAAGCAACCTGTCATGATGCCGATGGTTTTTTGAAGAAAATATGTGTTCCTCAGCTGTTGCAGTTACTGCAGCATTTGTGCCTTTTCAGATGACACTTTGCCTGCTTTTTTTAATTGCCTAAATCCCATGTGCACAGTGATGAGGGCTGAGATTTTTAAGGACCTTGAAGCATCTAAATCATGGCAGAGGCTAATTATCTCCAAAGATTTGATTCTTGGGTCTGATTCGTTTAGTCTAGGAGTCTCAATGTCCTAATTATCTAACCTGTTCCTTACGATAGGATTTGGGGTTGATTTGTTGTTTTTTTGTTGTTGTTGCTGTTTGGATTTTTTCTGCTAACACAAATAATTGATAAAGAGTTAGCAGAATATTCTAATGGTGTGCATTAGGATTGGATGTAAGGTAGAAAGCAATAACAAGGATTATAAATAACTGCTTGATCTGTAGAATTCTGAAATAGCCTCTTAAATTTGATTAACTGTCCTAATATATGGTTAATAATCTAAATCCTTTATAAACTATTTGTAAATGCACCCTTGACATAAAGCATGACTAGTTTGTCTGTATTTTATGAAACATGGCAATTCTATTGAGGAAATGAAGCAGAATTACTGAAATACAGACAGTGTAACTGAGAAGACAAACTTGGTGTTCCAGGTCTTGATTGTGGAAACTCAAATACTTGCAGTTTCTGAATTTTCTTGTGCAAATTTGTTGAGCTAAGGTAGTGAGGAGTAATTATGATCTTCCCCAGAGCAAAGCAGGCAAAGGGAGGTAAACAGAAGAGGAGTTATAAAAGAGTTAAAACACAAAAATTGAATTATTTCAGAATGGTTTGGACCTCAGTCCTGTGGTACAAAACCATCAACATCAACAACAGAAATACTACAAAAATACTCATTCTTGCCCCTATGCTGCATTCAGCTGCTCTCTTGTTTACATGGGTACTTCTGTTTTCCTGTCAATGTATTCAGATTGAATTGATCTAGTGCAAAATATCTCTCCTCACCTCTCCACCCTTCTCATTTTTCTCTTTCTTTTTTTGTCCTGAATCAATCCCTTGGTCTGATTCATCACATGGACCCATAAGCTCATGAGTCAGCACAACTGAGGTTGGCATGCTGCAACGTGATGGCAGAAGTGAGCACCAGGAGGAGAAGTACAGGTGGAGGAAGGGACAGACTTGAGCATGACTCCTAAAATTAGTATTGCTGCTGTTTGCTTTGCATCTTGGAAACATGGCCTTGGCTTGAGTCAGAGCATTTAAACTATAAATTCCCCTCTAGCCTTTGACACCCTTAAACTTTATTTTTGCCATCTGCTAAATGGGAATAACACTAGTTACCACAGGGATGTGAAGACTTACTACTGGTTGATCAACCGATAAGCATATGAAAAATAGGGAAAACTGCTTTTTACACTCCTGCATTTTGCTGAAATAATTCTCCCATGCTAATGATCTACATTTCATTTGTAGTAAAGTAGTTGTTTTCAACTGTGTTCTTCCTATCAGAAATATGTTGCTAGAGCAAAGACAGGTCCTTGTTTTTGTAACCCAAGTGTCTCTATTTTTAGTTTTAAAACATTGGCTACATCTCTCTCTCTCTCTCTCTCTTTATTTTTAAATATATGTATATATTTATAGCTCTTGCTATTGGGAGGGAATTTCCTGCAAACAGATCCATTTCTGTGGTGCCCTGCTCCGACATGGAGTCCCTTGTGTTCCACCAAGAGGTTGCTCTAGAGTAAATGTCTGGTTGTAGGATAAGCCTGGTGAACTGTAAACTTTATATTGCCTTCAGCACATAGTAGATTTGCATGTGCAGGAGGTATTAGTGGCTGGGCATCCGATACTTGGCAATGTCACATCTGAGGACGTGGGTGACAGCAGAGATGCAGCCCCAGCCCCAGTGTCCCACGGAGTCGCTTCCTCCTTGGATAATTACATTCTCAGCTTTCTCTGCAATTTTAACTGTGGGGGAAGTATCTGTCCTCGCACCCTCATTTACAGAGGTGAGTCCTGTAACCATGCACCATTAAACAGCTGCCACATCTCACCCAGAAGGACTTTTTACATAATGTTCGTATCTGGTTTGCATTCTGAGCTGCGCAGATCAGCACTAACGCTACGTGGGTATCTGGAAGCAGGGTTTGACCTGTACTTGGGCTCTGGTTCACATGCAGCAAGGAGCACTTGCTCAAATAGTTCCAGGGACTTCAGCAGGAGTACTGGTATGCAGAATCAGGCCCCTAAGGATCCTTGGTAATGAAAGGTATCCTGTAACTGTAAGGTATTATTATGATGACTACTCTAGAGAACACAGAGGTATTGAAGTTGGCAAAATGAATTACAGAGTTAAATGTATAAGTAAACCAAGAAGCGACTGATGTTTTTTGCATAGTAATAATCTTCATAATAGCTTCATTTGCACAGTTATTTCATTTTAAACTTAAGGCACAGTTTTGAAGCGCAACTCAGTGGAGATTTTTCCTGTAATCTATAAACTTTAATGAAAGCTAATTGGAGGACAAATTTTAATCTAATTAAAATGTGGCTGCATAAAACAGAAAGGATGAATGAAGTGAAATGCTCTATGGGGCACAGTTTTCAAACAATGACTACCCTGAATACTAAGTCAAATGAAGCTTTTGTAAAATGATGATCATGAACATTGCCAGCAACAGAACAACCTTGAGAAACTGCAAATGAAAGTTTTCATGTATTGAGTTTAAAAAGTGGACATTTGACTCACAACTGCATAAGGACTTTTTAAAAGAAAATAAAAAGCAACACAGTCTCATCTAAAAACATAACAAGTAAATTAGCCAAAGGTGTACATTCCATCCAAGTTCTCATGATCAGCAGATGCAAATGTTTGCAGTGCACCGATGAGTTATGAGCCCTAATGAGATTTCAATGCTGAGCAAACAATAAAAATTTATGCATTGCATAGTTTTAGTGGCCTTTGGCTTCATGGTTAGTGTTACACCCTTTCAACAGCTTCAGTAATATAATATCCAGCTGGCTTTGGAGGTAAGGAAAATTTTAGGGGTGAACTGAAATTGTGAGAAATAATGTGATTGATTGCTTTGTCAGAATAATGCATTTCCACGGTATAATTGTCCGCAGTAATCTCAGCCCGGGTATGGATACATAGGTCCTAGTTATGTTCAGACACAAATTTTGAAGGATTCAGGTGAAGAATGGCTTTTCCAGCATTTGAGCCAGACTGTTTCCTGTGCTGGGTACATGTCCAGGGGTCTCACAAACAGCCCCTCTAACAAGAACATTCCTGTCATAGTCTGGCAAATGGGAGAATTGAAAAGCTGCACTTTCCCCAACAACTGTCGTGTCTCAAGAAAAGAAGCGGAGGACAAGCACAAAAAGAAAAGCACAATAGATATTGAAATAAATGTATGTAGTGGAGAGCGGGGGGATGAACCAGGGAATTCAACTGGTGCAGTGTGAGAGTGAGCTCAAATGAGTTAAATTTAAAAGTCCCATTTGTGGGTTAGGCTGTTATGCATCCAGAACCTCCACCATAATGATTGCCTGCATTACCCTACATAATATTAAAATCTTAGCCTGTGATTAATAGCAGATTCCCGGCATACGTGTCACAACACACATCTGCAGCAAATCTGCCAGTATATTTCTCTGCTAGTTTTACTTTGGGGCCATAAAGTAATTCCTGTTTTGTGAATGAGAATAAACCTATTATGCACTAGGTTAGCTACACCCAGTTTCTTCTCTTCAGGGAAAAAGAGCTGCTTATTTGATACAGCATCTCAAATTTCAGTGTTCAGAAGTGAGTTTAAGCCTTGGCTAGATTTGCTTGAGCAAGCTGTTGGGATTTGCCTTCACCATTTCTTAGTTATGTGTTTTCCAAAACCTTCTGTGCAGAGTATTGAGAAACTTCTGGATAGCAGTAAACTAGTGGACTTAATTGCAAGGTGTTTATTGCTAAATTTGTTAATGAGTCAACATGCAAAAAAGATATATTTATCCCTGTTTCCTCTTAAAGTAGTAGTAAAAAATAACTTCAAAAAATCTTTTTCTTAAGCCGTTTGGTGATGCAGTTTTGCTGTTCACAAAAGCTCTTTTTCCCATCCACAAATAGCTACCTTTCCCTTTGCCCCAAGGGAACTAAGCATAGCTCAAATGAAGCTTAAAAAAAAATATATATATTTTTCCCAGTTGTAACTCAAAGCCTCTGCATATTCACACATGCACACAAAATAAAAAAGGAAGATGCAGAAGCTTTCCTCCAGTCTGTCCTCTGAAAAGTCGTGTCAACCTGTTTTGCTCCCCAAAAATGAAAACAGAACCCCATGAAAACAACTTAAAGGACAACAAGAAAACATTAGGAAAGCAACATCTGTTTTGCATTCTTGGCATCGAGTCTGTCCTTGCAACACAGGGTCTGACACAGATGTACAGGGTTATGACACCACTGAGTACTGCTTGATTTTAAATGGTGTAACAGAGCAGAATCAGGGCACTGAGCTCTTACAACTCTGTGCAGAGCTGTGGCGCTTGATCTCCTTTGCAGATGTGGGACTCAAACCCCACTGAAGTTTTAGGCATCTTTCCATTGATTGATGTGGACTGTGGAGCAAGTCATATTCCTCCTCCAACCATTTAGAATTTATTATTGACTGGTCTTGCTCATCGTGTGTGTTTTGCTGTCTGTAAAGTCTCATTGCCCCGGTGTGTTCCAGTCAGCTGCATTGTGCATAGCCACGCTCAGAGAGACTTTCAAATGATGCTACATAATTAGCCTCTGCAGTTTTTAAGTAAGATAAAATAGTAGCAAGGGGAGAGGCATTTAAAGGTACTCAGAAAGACAAAAAAGAGCTGTGATTTAATTGAAGAGAATCAATAGTAATGTAAATTTGGGAAGCCAGAGTTGCCAGAGAGCAGCTGTCTCTCCTCGGCTGCTGGGATGGCACGGAGGGAGCAGCGCATCTTTCCCTGTTGGGTTGCCCAACCACAGCCGGAGCAGAGCCAGCTCACCTCAGCCCTGGCGCGGCTTCAGGTCCCCGCGGGGCTGTGCCAGGTGGCGGTGCCACCGTGCAGTGTTCTCACCTGCCACTAGATGTCTGTGTGGGCTCTGAAACCTTCTCGAGGGGTGATGCCCCTGGTAAACACAGGCAAAACTGGAGCACAGGCCGTGGGGAAGCCTTTTAGTTTGTGTTTGTAATTGTAACAGCATTACTTTAATTATGCCTGTGTTTAAAGCAATGTGTGCTGTCTAAAACCAAATTCCAGCCTTTCTCATTTGAGGCAGATAAGGTGCTTTTCTTGTCCTCATCTGTTGAAGACTGTTTCCTTTCTGTTCATGTGAAGAACTGAAATGTATCTTAATGCTGTGAAAGTTTTGGAGGCAGTTGCTGAAATGTAAAGTATGTTCATCTTCTTTTTATTCTGAAATGATGAAATACCAAAATATAGAATATCTTTTCCATAAGTGAATTGGTAAGACACATACATCAGCACATCTGGGCTCATAGAGGAAGGTAATGCATCAGATGTTAAGTTCAGGATATTAAAGGAAAACAAGCAAACAAACAAAAAAACCCCTCTGGACCTGGGCACAGAAATCTGTTTCCCAGTTCTGTTTCTCAGCAACCCACTGGCTGGCCAGGACAGCTGCACCTGTGACCAGCTCTTCTGCAGATATCTCCTGAGAAAAATGCAAAAGTAATCAGCATATGTTTGACTTTCATTTATCTCTGTCATCCGGGAATAAGATACAGATAGTATCAGGAGCAATGAAAGGTACATTCTGATATTATTTTCAAGTTTTTTTGTCTAGACAGAGAGGAGCAACCACTTGTATCTCTGTGGAACACATAGCCCCATTCCACACGCTCACATCCTAGGCTGAAGGCCAGAGGGAAGTAGTAGGCTGTCTATGTTAAAAAAAAAAAAAAAGTTTAAAACCACCACCCACTCATCAGGTGACTGGAGACTGTGGTTGTAAAATATGCTGCAGGCAGAAGTTCTGAAAAATCCCAGAAAGTGTTGAAAACATCTCTAAACAAGGTATTTTTCTCCTGCACCTTTCTTGCTAAAGGTCCCAATTGCTGCCAAGAAAGCTAGTGAGAATGTTAGCTGCCAAATAAAAAATTTATGACAGTGTTTGGCAAAGGATTGTATCACTGCTTGTTTTATACATTTCCACAAGTCTCTTGAAGGGCTGTTGGACACATACAGCTCAGTGATCACTGTGCTTTATCTCTTCTTCAATATATTAAAAAAGCAAGTTCCAATAAAGTATGGTTTAAACAATAGATTTTTTTTTCTTTTCATACCTTCCTATAAGCACTTGCTATGGTGAGAATATAATTTCTAAACAACATTCCATGAATTAAAATTGTTTTAAAAGCCCTTTACCTGACAAAGTTACCTGTACATAGTAAAAATACATGAGTTTTTCAATTAAAAATGTATTGCTTTTGGGATTGTGCTTTTTATATGTAGGAGTCTGGGCCAATAAACTGTCTGTTAAAACATAAAGAAGTCTATTCAGTCAAAGTTGTGTCTGCCATTTATGTTTCAAAACCCAAGAAAATAATGTGTTTGTATTGCATTGCTCACCAATATCAATTAGGTTTTTGGCTCTATCATTAAATTAATGTTGATGAGAAAATTGTTTGAGTGGATTTAACAGAAAAACTGTATGTTTGAATACAGAATTGTAAGCACAGTGACAATAATTATTAAGCTTGCCGGTGCTGAAGCAACACCCTTAAAAATATTTTCCTCCACTGAAGAAACAAAATGGCCTGTCTCTGTCTTCTCAGACCCGTTATCAGATTAGGCTTCCAGCTGATAATTAGTGCTGTTTAACACAGATCTCATTGCTGGGAAATCTCGAAGCCTGAGCCGTTTACTTTTCCTCATTATCATGTGCTGCTGGAGGTGGGAGCTCTGGAGCCGGACCCCCCTGCACCATTTTGCCAGCAGACAAAGAGCCTCCCCCTCTCTCTGGTGGCCAGGAGTGGTGGGACACGGCTCTGCCTTGCTGTCCCCTTCCAAGGGGACAACCAGAGCTGTCCCCAAGCCGCCCCAGGGCCCCACAGCTCTGTGCCTTCATGGCACAGCAAATACTCTTGAGCAGCCACCAGCACTGCAGCTGCTGAACGCCTTGTGTACGCTTGTGCATTTCATGGTGTTTGATATAAAGTACTCAAGACAGACCAGCATTAAGAGGATTATTTCAGACAGCATTAGGAGTTAATTTACAGAAGATTAGCTCTAAATCAGGCAGATATCATAAGCAAATTAGCATCAGTTGTAAGAGATTCAGAATCAAAATGTGTGGTGGTTTTAGTTTTTCCCTGCATGTGCTTAGTGGAAGAATAGTATCTTTATTTGTTTCCCCCACTAAGGTGTTACATCTCAAATAGTGAAGAACAGGTATACTTATTTTTTCCTACATGCACACTATTTATTATGATGCTGTTTATTGGCAGTGAAACTGCTTAGCTCCAAATACCCTTCCTCTGCTGAATATTTTATATTTCATGCCATTTCTTCATTGAGTAATGTTTTGTTTGGCCCTAGAAATGATGTCTCCATGGCATGTTACAATATTTTAAATAGGTAATATGGAGCTTTACTTCTGAGTAACGTAGTTAATCCTTTTTTTTTTCTGTTAAAATGAGTCACATTCTAATGCCAACTCATAAAAATAAAGGAGTGTATAAAATGCTGCATACCAGAGTGGAGATTATAGGTACTTAAAAATAGCTTCCTTATTATTTAAGCTTGTAATTTATAAATGTGCTTTATTTCCACAGCAGTGATGGTTAATTTGTATTAAAAAGCAGATTCTGTTCTTCAGTCAGTTTTCCAGACAAATTTTTCTGGGTGCAGGCAGACAGACATGAGCACCTATCCCATCCCTTCTCAGTTTGGCAGTTTTGGGAGCACTTGCCCAATTAGTGGGGAAGATGATGAAATGGATTGGGCCACGATATTAAAGCCTGTGCCCTGAGTTGTCCTTGAGATTCTGAAAAGTTTTGAAGTCTACAAATGGGATTCCTATCTTTGGAGAAATTTGTGTTCTGCTGTCCAAGAGATTAAACTGCTTAGTCTTCAGCGTGGTCCTGAACACTTGGGGTTTTAACAGAGGGGGGAAGTCTGGGCGGTGTTTTTTACAATTTTTTCCCTCTCTTGATGGACCAAATTCCTCTTGACAAGGTTGGCCTGAGGTCATGAATGCCTCCCTGCCTTCTGTGAGACAGGAATCTCTGTGCCTTGCAGGAGATCATGGAGACTTACACCCACCCTAAGCCAGCTGGGCTTGCGGGTCCCTCTGGTTGCAGGACCTGCGAGGGGCTCTTGCACCATGACTTTGTGCCCTGTGGTTTTACCCAATATTTGGGGGTTGTTAAACCAAGGGGTCTGAGGTCATGACAAAGTAGAGGCTTCTCTGCTCCCCTAATAGAAATACTGTAACATGCTGGAAAGAAAATGCTTTCATAGTGGCAAGTATCTCCTGACAACTAATTTGATAGTTCTCTATCAGGTAAACCATTTGTGAATACATCGATTCTTTTTATTTTTCACTGTTCTGTCTTCACCGTTCCCAGGTTTTCTCTGAACTGGTTGGGCAAAAATTGATTTTTATTTGTTCCACTGGCCTTGTGGAAAATTAGCTTATGAACTGGTTTTTATAGGAAGACTCAAAGCACAGAAAAGGTTGAAAAATAAGCCTATAGCAGTCAAAATTGTTGTCTGAAATGTCTTCAGACTGGAAGGCTGAATTTATTGCTCAAAACAAGTACTAGCATTGTGGAGGTGTGCAGTCCTGCTCATTATCACTGGAAAAGGGGGAACCAAAAAGCACAGTAAAAAATTAAATTTTAATAATGCTCGTGATATTTTCTAAATCCTTCTTGACAGAAAGATTCTCATTATTTTTATCTGTCTCAGAGTAGGCTCTTTTAATGCCATCTCACAAATGGCCTTAGCCATGATTGTTTTCCTTTCTTTTATAGCATTTGAAAAAAAATGAATATATACCAAAAAAAATTCTATCATTCAAGAAGTGCCATGAAATGGTAACATTTTGGATAGCAGATCTTCAGGAACAATTGCTGCAGATGCCTTCAGGTTTTTACAAAAGAGGTCAACATTGTTAAGACAATTGTAGGAAACTTGCCATACAAAAAGATGCCCAGTCAAATATTGTGTAATCAGAAGAAAATAATGCAAGAAGAGTGTGTGTGTCCAGTCTCCAGCTTTGTCACAGCTAAAACCTGTAGATTAGTCATTAATTAAATTGAGGCAGGGTGAAAGACGTTACTTCCTTTCATCTGTTTAAGATATATCTTTTAGTCGCTTCTAATGATTATAGAAGTTGATAAGATGCAGACTTTTGACATTTTTGTTTTCTTTAAATTGCACTGAATGTAAATTTAACTATATTTATCATAAAAGCCAATATGAGATCTTGTACGTTCTTGTCATTTTATAGCTTGCATACATTTCTTCTGCTGGAGAAATAATTGCTTTAGCTTTGAGTGCTGACGAGGGGGTTGGGGCTTTTTTTTCCCATTAACTGTTTGGGGACCAGGGTTTCATGTACCCGACGTGCTGAAGAATGCCCCTGCACCAACAGCTGGGCTATCCACCCTCCCTCTGAGCTCTTGCTAAAGCTCTTGTAATGTTTGCTAAGGCCTATGCTTCTTAGTCATGCTCAGGTGACTAAATGTGTGATTTGTTCTTCTTGATACTTCAGTACCCTGAGAAAGGCTGGTTGGAGATTAAGACAACCTTGACTCCTTCCACTTGCAGTTGCCACTGTGCATGTGATCATCATTGAGACTTGCCAAAGGGATCTGGGGTTGCCTGTGCTTTGCATGAAATGAGTTAGTCCCTCTCCCGTTTTGGTGGGTGAGTTTCCATGGCCCCAGAACCCTCACTGGGCCTCCTAGTGACGGTCACAACCCAACTGATTCCCTCTGTGGAAGGAGTGGACATGGAGATGGCAGAAAGCTGAAGTTGCATCAAAACCATGTAGAGAAAAGTCCCATGTCAGGGTCTCAGGAGCAGAAGGACACTTTTCATCCTTCAGAAATGCCTTCCCATGTGTTTTTAAAATAAGCAATGAGTAAAATCTGACTAGTACAAGATTTTCAGCGCCCTTCAATTTTGTGTTTTGACCTTTAGTCCCACATCTATGAGGTCCTCAATAGGGCTTTCCCTGTTACCACATTTGATTTCCAATTGTTCCTGTAGATCTCTCTCCTTCTCAGGCCAGTCAGTCGCCTCTCCCTCCCCACACACACCCCACTGATCACTTGGGTACAATTTTCACTTCCTGAGACTGCCAGCTCCTTGAGAGAAGGCCCATGCAAGCCCTGATGGCTACCAAATAACACTATACTCCAATGCTGTTCATTTGGAATGTGTTGCAAGATCTTCATTATTAATTAAATGTCTCTATAAGTATTTTAACTATCAAATATAATCAAAATAATTTTAAGTTTTAATATATGGCAAGGTTGTCAGAAGATGACACAGCAAGGTAAAAACATAGTTGAGTCAAGGAAGGCCAATGTGTTTCAGCAGGCATTCAGCCAACAGAGGGATATCCTTTCTTTTACTCCTCCAGAAAAACTGTCAAAGGAAAAGTATATTTGCTTCTGGTCAAAATTTAATGTGCAAATATAGGATCCATTAAAAAGAGATGATGGATCAAGGTCTTTACTGTCTAATTATTGATTAGCATCTTCTGCTTCACTGGTGAGTTTCATCTCTGCAATATTTCTGATTGATGGGAGATTACACACACTTTACAATATGCCAGTGCCTTTCTGTATGATTCTGCCTTCAGAGCTAGCAAGCTTTATTGCCTGGGCCTCATGTTCAAGCTTTTAGAGAGATTCATTCCTATGTTGTAGGCACCTAACCTAGCTGACCAGCACTGCTAGGGTGCCCATATGGCCAGGAGAAAGAGAGGGCAGTTCAGAGCAGGATTTGAGCTTATATACAGGGAGCTGAGAGAGATTAGCTAGATATAATTTAGATGTTTAAAGTGGGATAGTGTGACTACTTCCCTGCACCTGTTATTACATGACTCATTCTTTCATTCAGGGCCCAGGTGGAAACACATTGATGTGGTTTGAGTGTAATATTATAACTAGAGATTGGTATCCATGTTATTACAAGTAGACAGCCCCAGTCCTTAAGACTGAACTTTTAAACTAGAGGACATAGCACTGCACAATTCCTCAGTCCTATCAACAAAATCCTAGGTGCCCTGTATGGCCTGGCTCTTTCACTAAACCCTGCTAGAAAATCAGCTAGAAAAAGCCCCTTTTTTAATCACCAGCCCTCTGTTTTTGAGGGTTTCATTTTGTTATCTGTTCAACTTTCAGCAATTTTTATGGATTTTCCCAGCTTCTTACAAAGAGGCAACTTTGGGAAGGAATTCAGAGGACATGGAAGAGGATTCTGCCAGGAACAGTGTGCAGACTGAAGGTGGACCTCAGGAAGTGTTGTCTTTTTGTCCCCAGTAAGCCATGGGGGGGTCCCATCCCCTCTCCACCACTCCCAAAGCCAATTCACATCTAAATATACAATGTCAATTACAATGTAATTAGGTCTTCTGGCTTGAGAACATGAAAACATAGACATATGTTCAGAGTTTGTGGTGAGGAAGAGGAAAAAAACTTGAGTGTTTTCCAAATTCCTCACTTTTCCCATGGTCACTAGAGGAGGGCCAAGGAATCATATGCAAGTTGTGCAGATATTTTTTTCACTGGTATTTCTGTTTGCTAATTTCAGTCATTAATGATGAAAAATGTCTCGAGTCAGATACTGCCAGCCAGCTGTAATTCTGCTAGGCAATGTTCTCTTGCTCTTTTATTACAGTAGGTTGCCATGTCTTTATGTTTTTGCCACAGCCTGTCTCATTCTTTTCAGTTGCTTTTATTTAAGAACAGCATTCTTAAACCTGAAGATGTGAATGATTGAACAGCCCCCAGATACCCTGAACTTGAGATTTATCATTATATATCTAAGGCTTTGCTTTACCAATCACAACATTTTATTCCCCTGTGTGGGGTTTAGTGCTTCCATTTGAAAACTCATCGTAACAAGGATGTCCTTATATACAGTAATAATTGTGTCTGTCCAGAAGCTATGTGAGTATAGTTGTATTACTTTTAATGCACATTTAATTTTGCCTGGTATGTTTTTGCCTATTTGACTAGACCCACACTTAGTGTTTGTTTGAATCTGCTGATTTGCACATGAATATTGGACACTTAAAAATCGCTTGCCACTGATTTGCATACACCTATTTTCTTTCATGTTAGCAAAAACTGCCAATCAGAAATAAAAGGGCACAAAAAAATGCAACAGCCAAGTATTCAAAGTGACCATTTAAGATGTGATTCTGTGTACAGAGAAACCCTTTCTGTGCAGTAAACTGATAGGAATCACTTCTAGTTAAATCATAAATACATATTACAGTGAAACACTGTTGGACAGTGCTCTGTCATCAATCAGTCTGTGTTCTTGAGGACACTATTTTTCAAGATGCCTCCTTTAAGAATAAAGCCCTGTGTTGTAATGAATGTGTGCTAACTGATCCCCCAAGCCATTTGTTTGGTTTCGTTTTTTTTTTTTTTTTTTCATTTGTATCAGTGTCAGAGTTGAGCTTCTGTAGGAAATTTTTTGCAGTATTTTATTTGTAGTCCTCAAGTTAAGGACACACTCTTTATGCACCCAGAGTCTGCACTGGTTCGTTTATATCCTGCATTTTGTTAACATGTTACCGTGATTGCTGATTTTCATGACAATTGTTATTGTACCATCAGTGCTTAATGGCAAGGCATCATTATTCAATGCTGGTCAATCAGGCACCAAGACATGTGCAAGACATCAGGCTGAACCCATATAGATGTCGTGCACTCCCCTGCTAATGAATGCAGTTTCATAGAAAGGTTTAAACACGGTTGGCATCCTTAATGTAAGGTTTTCAAGAGCTTATTTGGGAGCTGCTTTGTGTTTATATGGAGCAGATCTAAACATGGCACAAACAGAGTTAGACCCATTGTGTGCATGTGTGTGCGTGAAGCCACGGACAGGCGCGAATCCTTTGGGGGTTTGAAATGTGGAAAGGCAGCACAATTTCTGTCAGGGCAGCAGTGAGGGGAATGGATTTTCCAGGAGCATCAGTGTTTGGTAGCACATGTGGGACCTGTTCTGCAGAGCGGTGGTTGCCCTGTGCAGCAGGGAGGTGATCCTCAAAAGCAGGTGCTGCCCAGAATTTGGCACTGGCTGTAGGCACCCTCCAGCACAGCGGTGCTTGGAGATTAGGCACTGTGACCGTAAGGGTCAGGCATCTGGAAAGGTGGAGCAGAAGGAAACTCGAGAGGAGAGGGATGTGCTTTCTGTGTTATTAGTAGTCCAGAGTGCTCTTCCAGTGCGTCAGTTAACGCTACCCTTGCGTCTGCTTTAGTTACGGTTTCTGTGTGGTTTTGCACCCAAATATTTCGGGCTGCTGTCCATAATAAACTGGATGGAGCTTGGTTAAAAGCACAGATTTTTTGTCTCTTCTAACTCAAAGTAGAATGAGCCCTTGTGCTCCTAGAGCCTCGAGTATGAAAGGAACAGTAGACATTGGCTGTTAACGAGCTCCCACGCAGGGCTCCAGCAGAACTTGGTGTGAATTCAGTGCCTAAGCTGCATCGACTAAATGGTTAATTCATCTCATATCAACAGCACTGTGATTCATAATGTAAACTTGAGGAATCCTTGATGTTTCAGTCACACATTCCTCTTAATTTGGCCATGCATTCTTTTAAAGCTACAGTGTGCTAACTTAATAAAATGCAGCATGCAAATGCACAAGTTTTTGCCTTCAGGCATTTTAGCCATGGATGTTTCAATGGGTGTCTTCTTTCAAGTATATATTCTTTCCTAAATTATTTACCCTGTAAACATGCTTTGCATTTTCAAAGAAAAATCTGGGCTTTCTCATTCACCAGATTTTGTTGAATTTAAGGTGTAATAGAGATAAAAGACTATCATCTGCTTCTTGTGAGCATGTTAGCCTTTGGGATTTTTTTTGTAGCGAGCTTAGGCCCCATTTTCTTTTCCTTTGGTATTATCACTCCCTCCCCCACTTAAATTCCTTGATGCTTTGCCTAGAGCAATACCCACTGGCAGTGTCTGGCTGTGACAGTACTATAGGCTTCCCTACAGATGGGTCCTGCCAATGCCAACCATTGTTCTACAACTGTGAGCTGGCTTGACTGTCTTGGATCACTCAAAACCCCCTTTACTCTTCCTTTTTTCGTTACTCTAAAGGGTCGTCCTTGCCTGTTGACTTTGAGATCTGAGATGTGCTGGCACCCACAACTTGTGTTCTCTGTCTTAGCAGCAGCTCCCAAACTTGGATTTCAACAGGCACCACCGAGTCCTCCTTGGGACTGTCTGGCTGCTGCCAAAGAGCTCTGTCATTCTCCTCCCAGCCCCATCCCCTGGACAGTATGCACTTAGTTTAATTTTACTTGCTCACTTGAAAGGAAAACAGTAAAACTCAATGTTACTCTTTTTTTAAAGATATAAAATTAATCTTTAACTGTGGACTTGAATATTAAAAGTATATAATGCTTCAGTGTAGGAATCTGTTGATAACATCCATCCTATTTCATGATTAATTTGTTCCTTTTAATATGATATTCTTTTGCTGCACTGTGCAGACTAATTCAGATTCCTAGAAATTGAACTTTGATATGTATTTCCTAGATTCACACTGTAAGTGAACCTTCAATTAGCAGATACAGGTGGTGGCTTACCTCACTCAGTGTTTTCTTGAAAAGGATTTTAGAGACACGGACAAGATTAAATAATCTTGCAATCAGGTGTGTACTGACAGGGTATTAAAAATAAATATTAAAAATAATGATGATTTGGGGGACTTCATGCTTCTTTTTTCTTTTTCTTTAGTTTTGCTTCTCAGACAATGCAATGATTTTTTCGGTGGGCCAGAGAAAGGAGGAGTTGATTTAAACACTCAGTATGTTATGTATGCCTTTGCCTAACTATGTGTTAGATTAAGCGAGTTTCACTCACAGTTAATCCTTTGTAAATTAGCATTATGGATGCCTTGGGGCCCACATCCCACAAATAAAATGGTTGTCAAGCCAGCTGCACTGTGTATTACTTAAGGCTGAATGTTTTAAGAGTTTTCATGCTTTTAATCTATTTCACTGCTGAGTTTCAATTTTGCTGAGTGTCCTTTCAGGAGTGATGAGGGCGAGTGAGTAAATATATATTCTGGTTTTCATGCATTTGCCTGGGCAAATCGTTTGTTATCAGGTGTTTGGCAGAGAATGTCACACCCCGCCACAAAAGAGGAGCTTGTAAGTTCAGGTGTTAAATTGAAGTGCAAACCAACAAGAACCAAAAGCCCTTAATTAGCTTTATTTTGTTAGCCTGCTACACTTTTTTTTTTTTTTTTAGGGAAAAAAAGAGTGAGAAACATCCCTCCCTCCTCCTCATCCTTTTGGCAGAGTAAATATTGCCTGTTAAGTTTGAATTAGCTGTCATCGCGAAAGAATTAATGCTGTGGTTGAGCCTTTCTAGTGAGGAAGGGAAAAATAAACGAGACAGATCTTAGTTCAGCTTTAAGTGATAAATGAGGACAAAGCAGCCCATTCATCTCCTGCTAGGAAAGTGGACACAAACACTAAAGCAGTTTTGCGGAAGACGTGTCAGCAAATGTGATCATTTTGTAACCTGTCAGGAGGATAGAGAGCTAGTCCTTTTAGAGTGTCACAGGGGAGGGTGTCTGTCTGATGTGACAGTTTTCATCCATCCATTTACTGCTTTTCCTTTAGGTGGGGGGTAAGCAAGGAGAGAGCTGGAGTTGGTTAAAACTGCATTTTTCTTTACACTTCCCAGTATAATTTATATGTATATCCACCCGCATCCAAATGAAAAACATTTACCAAGAAAAACTCCCCTCTGCTCTCTGGAGTTTCTTCTCTCTTTCACTGCGTGAAATATGCTCATTTTAACACATTACACTCCCTGTCTTCAAGTTGTACTAGATTTGATGTTTCACAAAACACAGTTTTACCTCTTCTTACCATTGTTTGGTTCTTGCAGACTTTGTTTTGTTTTGTCTTGCAGAAGTATGAGAAAAAAAATTATAACTTGGGGTGCTTTTATTGCACTTGGTTGTTGAGATTTTTTTCTCCAATTTTTTTCCCCAATTCTGATGATAAGCTTCATGTACAAATGTGTTTTGCAAAACTCCCTATTTATGAAGAGCCTGTGAAAACATTCTTCCTTCTCTGTGAAAATGGAATAACAAACAGTGAATTCTTACAATCCAAAATCCTCGTGTAAAATGTCTCAAATTGTACTGTTTCTTGATTTAGTAATTTTAATTGACCTATTAATTTTAGGAAGAATCTGATGTGATGACTGATTTTAGAAGTAGGAATTTCTCCCAACAAATAATGGGAAAATATTAGGACTTTCTACTTCTGGCATTTTTTATTTGCACTAATCTTCATTTTTTTCATACTGCATAGAAATGTAATATTGCCTATTACCATAAGTAAAGGTATGCTACAGAGACAAGAGATGCTTTTACAACATAAGCTTCACAGTTTGACACTTGCTTCTTTATATCATCCTTTTCTTCAAAACTATCTTTTGTACTTTTCCCTTGGTATTTTAGTACAAGTGAGTATCTCATTGACATGTGTTTCCTTGAAATCTTGTTCCTTAATAGTAAAATCCCTTGAAAATTAATAAATTGTTTCTTTTCAGATTAAAACTACTGAAGATTTGAGAATGATTTTAAAATATATAATGATATTTACTATTATAGACCACCCTGCTTGGATTGCATTGACTGAACGCTATTTTTTAAAATTTGTTCTTAGAAGGTTAATAAATTGGAACATAATTTATTTAATTTATTCTAATATGTATATAAATGTATGCATAATTCAGAAAATTCTACTTCTTTCATGAATACAAAAGTTGGATTTAGTAGCTACATAAAGATACAGTTGGAAGCACTGGAAATTGGGAGAAGCAAAAAATAATCAAGATAACAAAATGGTAGAGGGAATACTGAATTTGTGGGCATATGTCTTTTCTCCAGTTTTTTTTGTACACCTCATTTTATAATTTTTATATCTATTCTGCTGTTTTGATTTATTTTGTTTTATTCACTGCATTTTTTCCTGTCTCTTCTGCTTTTTTCCAGGATCATCCAAAACCGGATTTTGATTGTTGTGCTGGCAGTCATCATCATCTTCACCACCATGATGGCTATTTATTTTTCTGTCAGGGGACGCTGATATCTTTGTTCTTCACTAAAAAGCAACAAACTGCTTGTTCTGAGTAATTAAGACAAAGTGGTCACATGAATCATTCTCTTGCACTGACAGAGTCTCCCTCTCTTTTCCACTCTTCAACTCAGGTGCAAGTGGTGTAAAATATTTTGTATTATTGATGGCATAGTTGATGGCATGTGGGACTATTTTTTTCTTACATATTTGTCCTTATCTGAGTGTTTTCAGGATCTTAATATTTGTTGGAGTGAGGGCTTGTTCTGGTATAAAAAGATTTAATATGTGTTGAATTCACCCACAGACAATTAGCTTGTAAGTTGTCAGAGTTTCATGAGGGAAGAGAGTCTTTGCACTTTTCTTGTGCTGTGCAGGGTGTATGAATATCAAGCAGTATCTGACCTTCTGTGATTTAAAATATAAGTAAAGCAAAGACCAAATGATGTAGAAAGTGAACCTGTCTCCTGTGACTAACTCCCAATCACGCATCATCGTGGTAGATGTAACCTGGTTAAGAACAGTAGCTAGTTTTAAAAAGAGAGCAACCTTAGGAGGGTGTTTAATAATTGATGTAAATCCAAAACTCAATTTAACAATTTTTTGGTAAAGTTAGGCTTTCTTTTCTGCTTATTCAAAGCAATTCCACTTTCATCAAGATCATGAAAACACATCACTTACCTAAAATGAAGTTATGGCTACAGCCCATCTCTTTTAAATCTTCCAGTGTTGATATATGTACTGATAAGCAGTATACACTAGGCCCTTAATGAAGATATTTAAAGATACTTATCTATTTGTTGCTGATTGAAAAGAGATCTTAAGTAATAGTTCAGCAACAAATGTGTGATTATAGTGCATTAAACAATCTAGATTTTTAATACTGGCCTGACTATGTTGAGACTGCATGTTGGAGTATTTTGAGTGTATTAAATTCTGATGTGATATTCCTCTTTTTAAACAGAAACTGTAAAAATGTTAATTTATATATGCTTTTAGCTGATATAATATATCATAGTTTCATCTACCTGTGTGTAAATGAGCTGTTTCTCTTTCCCTATTGGCTGTGCTTCTGATTGAGACAGGTTGAGGTCATTTGGCTCATATTTAAGTTTGCAATTCCAACAAAGGTCTATCACTGCTGATGTGATAAAGTTTGTATTTTTATAATGACTCTTATATTCATTATTTGCAATCCCTTACAAACATTCAAATGAAGAGGAATATTAAGCCCTTGAACTTAAGCCATTAAATGTTTCCAAAAGATGTTCAAAGAAACAAAAATCTGGTGACTTTTAAATTCCTCCCACATTAGGCAGGGGCTGAGCCCTGAATTTTCATGTGTGCCTTAGTATTTTTGGGATTTTGGCATTCCTGTGGACTCTACTGATTTGCTGTGCTGTCCTTGGAGGCTGATTTTGGCCCCAAATGTCATCGTTTTCTCTACATAGAAACAAATAATTCAGTTAAAAGGATGTGGTACTAATGCCACAGCTGAGACATAGAAAGAGGGTAATAAATGTAGAATAAAAGGATCCACAGGAAAAATGCTACTTATTGAAACAAATGTAAGCATGTAGGGTCAGCTCTGCTGTCTGTGTGTTACATGCAGCTCACAACAAAATTTGGAAGTGGTTTATGTGCTGGGTTTCTCTACCAGCTCATGTCACTGGCTGCAGGATGGTGCTGAAACAAAAGTTCCTGGGCAGCCCAGACCCAGGTTTCAGGAGGTGTTGCTCTGTGCAGCACAGTCACATTCAGCTCCTCACCTTGATGGCCCTGCACTGCCACAAGGTCATGGGACCCCCCAGCTGCCTCCTGGGGCATCCTCTGGTTTCATCCTTGCCAGGTGTGTGGCATTTACCCCGTGGCTCTGAGGAACAGAAAGATTTGGGTGTTCAGCTTCCAGCCTTCAGGCACAGCAGACACTCAAACTGAGCCTTTGGTTTATGTAAGCAGAGCTCTGGCCATTAGCTTCCAGTGATGGCCCAGAGCTGAGTTCAGACAAATTAGGAGGAAGCCTGGCAGCATTACAGATATTTATCCTCAGCTCGGCAAATTAGGAGATGCATATTTTGTAAAGCAGAAAACTGTCAAGAAGGAAATCTTAAGCTCCGTCTGTTGCCTAGACATTCTCTGCATTGCCTCAATAATTTAACTATCATGGGAATTGATTCATGACTACTGATCTTAACAGTGACCTATGACTAGGTTTTGCCCTCTATCTAGCCACCTGCTGGAATCAGCAAAAAGCTGAAAGGAAGCTAGTTTTCCTTATCCCAGTATAAATCTAGGGCATAGTGTCACATCAGATACATCCACTCAGATAGGAATGAGGGAGAGAG